>NW_010524000.1:0-16557 GCF_000687285.1 Phaethon lepturus
TTGTCGCACTTGGTACAGATTATGTGCCAGGACATCTCTCATGGACTCCACCTCTGCGGGGGACAGCCTGTGCACACGCCTCTTTCTACCGCTCCTGTAAATAAAAGAGAAGTTTAAATATTATATTAATGAGTTCATGAAATACTATTCGCATGAAATGATGCCTGATCTATTTTTAGTGCTAAAACAAAAGGCTGTGAAGAGCCTTTCAGTGACCAGTAACACCACAAAATCTTCCAAAGATGAATAAAAAAAGTCAGTTTTGCTCTTTTTTGGCTTTTATCAATATACTGTGTAGTCAGAATAGGCCCTAAGGCGTCATGCATCCGGCAGCAGAAAGTCTCCTTTTCTTTCTCAAAGCTTCATAAGGAAGTTTGTATTTAAGGATTAAATTGGGCAACAACCAGCTATATGTTCAGCAAGGTATTGCAAGTTTCCTCCTCTACCTTAATACGTTCTTCAGCATGGTCTAGCTAGTCTGGGCCTTGCGGTCCTAATGGTTTTAACTCTTTTGAGAAAGTACAGCAAATCCTTAATAACTAAAGCACATGCCAACAAAGGAGTTCGAGAGACTTGGCCAGTGGTGAGGAGAACATAAAGGGTTTCCTTACTACTGAGCCTGTTTCTCTATTTAAAATGAAAGAACTACCTAAAAGATAGTCGTCATCATGTTTTTAACAAACTGTGATGGGAATCCCACAGTCACTTGTAGCTGCCTGGCTTTTTCACTAGCATGGCAATGGATGAGGGCTGCTGTGAAATGTTAACTGGTTTTGCTAAATTGGTCAATCTGTGTGAGAGTTAGCATTTGGCTGAATTCCCAAGAAAAGAAAGGGAAATAGAGAGTGATAATCCAGGATGAATCAGTCTGATTTCATCATATTGTTTCTGTTTTTTTCCTTTCAGGACCATCACGAGCCGCCTGGATTCTACCTATTATTGCCTTTTACCATCAAGTAGACAGTGACTACTGGTGGTCTGGCCCTGTCCAAATTCCTTGGAATAGAAGAATTAATTCCTGATACATTTCAAGGTTTTGGAATGTGTTTTCATTCTGCATCAGACCAAGACTGAGATCTGCCAAATTTTTCATGAAGTAAAAAGAGAGACATGGACAGTAGGTTAAGGTGTGGTGTTAGAGGTAGGGCTGGGGTAACCAACAGGTCAAGAATCTCAGTGAGGTGTGAGAGACTCATGAGTCTACCATTCAGCTATTGGCAAGCCAGAGTGACAGAAAAAGACTTCCTTACTGGATTTGACCAGAAATCTTATCCTGGCCCTGATAAATCCTTCCCAACGAATGTTTAACTGACATTCATCAATTCTCAACAACAGAAACAACAACAAAGCTAGGTATTTTCCATCAGGGAAAAAAGACCATCACCACCACTTAATTCCAAGCCAACTGTGTGGGCTCACTGGTTGGTTGCTTGCTTGGTTGCTGCATTTTCACTTGCTTTCAGCTCTCAGGGATAACACTGAAAGGATCCAGGGATGCCACCACGTTTCCAGGCTTAGATGTAATGCACCTTTATTCTGTGCTGGGTCTGACATGTCCCAGGCTGTGGGAAAGCCCATGTATGCTACTTTCCACAGCAAGGAAACCAGTCTCTTTGCTGCCAGCAGCCCCTAGCTGCAGTCCCTTTGGACTGGGAGACAGGGAGACCCTAGGTACACCTGGGAAAGCAAACACAAGCACAGCCCCTGGGGACTAACGGCAATCTAGCCTGTCAGCAAGTGATGGTCAATAAAATACAGGCTTGGCTCATTTGATTAATGCAAATCAAACTGACATACTTGATGCAAGTAGCTTTGACATCATAGGAAGTCTGGCCCTGGCGGTCTCTCTGGCCCGCACTTTCACTGAATGTCTCCATGGGGTCTTTATACCTTCCAGTTGGGAATAAATAGGGGAAAGCAGCTACATAGGAGAAAGCAGAACTCCACCAAGAAGACATCAAATAACCTCTTTACTTTTTCAGTTGCATAACTGACCCCCTCCACATGCCAGCACAGAAGTGGCTAGTCCCAAGTCATTTAAAGGCTTATCATTTTGCTCTTAAAGTGACTTATATAGAATAAATACATTTCCTTGAGTTTCAGCTGAGCTGGTATAACGAGAGAACAAACAGCATGAAGATAGTCTGTATTGTTCTGGAGCACAAATAAAAAAATGTGTATACTTTTCATGGGATTACATATTAACCTACCCAGCCGATAACAATGCACAGGTATGGTAATAAGGAACAGATTGCTTTTACATTTTGCAATATACAATACATTAAAAAAGAACTTTCAAAAAAACCCAAACAAGTTTGGTATGTTACCAAACCCATAAAGCAAACCTTATTAAAACTATTTCTTTGTTCTTATTGAAACTTCCAGCATGTTACAACAAAGCACAGCACAGGAGATACATTTATGAAGAAAATACTGAAATGATAATATGCCATGAAAACTGACTGCCTCTTTGTAATGAGTATCACAACATTATCTCTTTCTTCTTTAAACAAGGAGTTTCTCCAACTCCAATTGATACATGGAGGAAATAAAATGCCTTCCACAAACCTTGTAAGATTGTTTTTTATATATTATATCTAAAATTTTGAACTTTGTGAACTCTCCACCAATCTTCATTAGTCCCACAACCTTTGCACAACTGCGTCACCACAGATGACAACATGGCACTTGATTCTGATCTGTACTGTATCAATACTTTCTAAGATTTACTCTTGTCAAAGTCAGTGTTGCAGTAACATGAAACCAACATGAAGTAAGCTCAGCATCAAACCATCTCTCTCTAACGGGCATATTTCCTCCAAAAAACAGCCATACAAACACAGTTTTGGTAATAAGTGCTTGACTCTGCTTTTGCCATTTCTCTCCTTGTCTCTAAGACTTATATTCTCTAAAACATCATAACAAAATGCTCAATTTTCATTCCAATGTGGATTGTTTGTTGCACAGTCCATGGCCAAATTTCTCCAGTCCGCACTGGAAATATTTACTTGCATATTGGACACCCACTCCACCTACAGGAATCACACCAGCATGAATGCAGTTTCTAAGAATAATGCTAATTCACAGCAATGGAGATCTGCTTTGATTGTTACAGAGTTTTTCCCCTGCCTAAAGGCTGCAGATCTGATCGGAACTGCTAGTGAGAGAGTTTTCTCACTACTCTGGCACTGCAAATATTGCTTTACATGCCATACATTGGAATTTTATTTCAAATCTGCATTTGCTCATGGCCAGATTTTTGTATCCTCACTGAAGACAAGGACTTCAGGTACAAGCTATCTCAATGATAACAATCAACAATTTACAAATTAATTTAGAAACCTTTTAGTCTTAAGCAGGTTCACTTAATTGCTCAGGAGAACAGAGATGTAAGAACTGCTTGCAGTGGCTCAGACCAAAGATCCAACAACCAGCTCACTCTCCTGCCTCCTCCAGTGCTCAACTGCGGACACCCATCAATGAACAGAGCAGGGAAAACATGTATTTTCCTAGAACACGCTCACAGCCTCCAAGAATCAGAATGTTTCTGAGCCACAGGCTGCACTCTGTTTTTTGAAGCTGACACTTCACTTTTAAAAAGGCTGTCTCAATAGAAGAATCTGTGCATCAGAGATTGATGCACAGTAAAATTCAATTACAGCCAGAGTAGAGCTGGCAAAAATTAGTCCATCATATCAGCTGTTTATTATATGATATTTTTCAATCTAAATTCTCAGCTCAGGAGAGGATTTCTGAACTATGCTGAAGCAATTTGTCTTATTTTCTCTTTCCCTCAAGAAAAGAAGAGGAATGTCATTTGATTGCCATAGATGGTCTACCAACCTTGCACATTTTCTCTTGGCTCAGAACAGTTAGGGAATACAGCAGACAGAAAGGAGCCCGAGAGACACGCAATGTGTTTTAATGTCATCCGTTCAGCAAAGAATGATTTAGAAGGAAAAGGGATAGGTCTTATGCTGCATGCTGACATCAGTTTCAAGAAAGCAGAAGAATCTTGACATGATTAAGCCAAAGTTTCAAGAGACATTTTAATTTAACGTCCAGTTGGTATTTGGACTTTCTGGTATGGGTTGAGATGATCATTCAAAACAGAAAATATGCTGGGGCCTGCCAGAGGCTGCTGCAAAACAGAGAGGAGTTGAAGGATGGAGCAGCAGACAGCAGGCAGTAGCAGCAACAGTGGCCAGTGGGAGCCTAGGAAAGAGTTTGTGAGGGCAAGTACCATTAGCAATACCCACACTCTGTGGGTTGCAAGGTGAGGATAAATACATGCACAGCAGTTAAAGTATGCAGGAGTGAAGATTTGCACAGCCTTGTCTCCTAGAGGGTAGTTCCCTCCATGATGGCTCTGGAGATCCCACCATTTTTCTGCCCTGGTCTATCTGATGCCAAGTTGCATTACTGTTTCATAGAATCACAGAATCACAGAGTGGTTTGGGCTGGAAGGGACCTTTAAAGGTCATCTAGACCAACCCCCGTGCAACTAGCAGGGATGTCTTTGACTGGATCAGGTTGCTCAGAGCCCCGTCCAACCTGACGTTGAATGTTGCCAGGGATGGGGCATCTACCATCTCTCTGGACAACCTGTTCCAGTGTTTCACCACCCTCAACATAAAAAATGTCTTCCTTATATTCTCATCTAAATCTACCCTCTTTCAGTTTAAAACCATTACTCCTTCTCCTATTGCAACAGGACCTGCTAAAAAGTTTGTCTCCCTCTTTCTTACAAGCCCCCTTTTAAGTCCTGGCAGGCTGCAAGAAGGTGTCCCTGGAGCCGCCTCTTCTCCAGGCTGAACAACCCCAACTCTCCTAGCCTGTCCTCACGGGATAGGTGTTCCATCCCTCTGATCATTTTGGTGGCCTCCTCTGGACCTGCTCCAACAGGTCCATGTCTTTGCTATGCTGAGGGCTCCAGAGCTGGACACAGGACTCCAGGTGGGGTCTCACCAGAGTGGAGTAGAGGGGCAGAATCCCCTCCCTCGACCTGCTGGCCACGCTGCTTTGGATGCAGCCCAGGATACGGTTGGCCTTCTGGGCTGCAAGTGCACATTGCTGGCTCATGTCCAGCTTTTCACCCACTAATACCCAGCAAGTCCTTCTCGGCAGGACTGCTTTCAATGTTTTAGTGTACAAATTTCGTACGGAAATACGAATATATCAAAATATGGCAAGACAGTTTGAGGGATTGCAAACTGAAGTAACAAAAATTGCAAATGCTACAAGGAAATCTGCTCACAGCAAAAATTTGTGATTAAGATAATGGTGTCGGGACCTGTGCTCTAAGCTGTTCTGCAGGTCTCTCAGCACCTAGCAGTGATGACCAAAACCCACTGGCCAGCTAAGTGGCAGGTGCGGCCACCTTAAACCACTGCTGTGATTTAAAGCAGCCGGAGTGGCTTCCGCCTCTGACTCATGACTCCTCTTCAGAACTGCTCATCATTGAAGAGAAAGAAAGAAAATGTCCCTGGTTGTCATTTTCAGTCTGTGAATAAAGAGCCAAAGTTCAAATATGATGAGCATCAAAATGCCAGCACAAAACAACAACTTCTCTTTTCTTAACTTTCTTTTTTTTCTTACATTTCTATTGAAGTCATAAAACCCACTGGGTATTTCCTCATTTTTGTCCCTTTCCTTCCTGTCCCTGCTCTGCAAAAGCTCAGGAGATTACTACTCACTGTAAAGAAGCTGTGGATGCTTCTGAAATTTTCATGCCACTCTCAGCCATCTCGATGGCCAGTTTTATTTCCATCTTTTTGTACAATGACACAATGCTGGATTTGGGCTGGTGCTCCCGAATTAAGATTTTCTTCAAATACTTATTGTCAAACTTCTTAAATCTGCAGAAGAGATATTAAAATCGAAGTGTAAAAAAAAAGGAAATGTGTTTTTATTTCTTTGGTACAGGCTGATCTTCATTCAAATGCACACATACATAATTCAGTGGTGGGAACTGAATCCAAATTGGAGGCACCTGTGGACTCCTGAAGGCCAAGTGAGTGGAGACCTTTAGGGGACATTTGGCATGGTCTACTGGTCCAGGGGGATTACAAAGCCCATCAGACAAAAGAAAGAAACAAGCTGCAATCAGAGCATAAAAGAGGGCTGGGTGTGTGTTTGCATATAACGCCACCACATTTGTCGGAAAAGGATATGGCCAGTCTCCACGCTTTTGTACACATGTTGTACTCTAGTAGGGCATAACAGCAGCAGCTGCTCTTACAGTAATCCTGGCCTATTCAGCCAGCCACCAATGAGGCTCTGAATGGCCCAGCAGTTACAGTAGTTTGGGCCCATTATGATGCTGATAATTTTGAATTCTGACAATCAGAGCAGAGGAAATACATTTCTTTGTATTCTGAATAACAGAGAAATTGAATGGACCACAAAATACTATGTGCTCGCATGCTGCAGATTGTAAAATATCACTACTGTTGGCGTAATTTGAATGTGAATGTGTGTGTGCTTTGGAACAGGTATGTGCATTCAGGCAGGTGTTTAGCAGAACAACAACAGATCTTCTTATATGTTTCTTTCAAATGAACAGTTTACCACAGCAAGGTAATAAGTTCCACAATGCTAGCAAAAGCTCCAGAGTTTGTACATTTCTTCTTAACAACAGCTAGTTTTTATACATTAATAGCAGAGATAGGTACACAAATGTTTCCACTGGGATTAGAGCTCTTTATGTTTTCCTATGTAACAGAAAGCTCCCTGGAGTGTCACCACTTAGGTAATTAATTCTGATATACGTATACTAAATGTCTTTAAAGTTGCGTAGGAAAGTCTAGGGAATACCTTTTAATACAATCTTCTTACGTTAAATATCTTCATATACAGTGTGTTTATCTAATTTTCCCCTAAATGAAACATTATGTTATGGCTAGTTTGGATGAAATTCTCTTTTCATAGCTGTTGGGTAGATGTGACATAAGGGGATATTTTCTCACAGATATGTGTAAATGCGGCTGTTTCAATTCAATTGATGCTCCAACAGGGATTTGTTTAGCTTGTTGACTGCACAGACAGTGGTGTGGTCCCAGCAGATGTCCTGAAGCTACCTCTGTACTGTGAGAGCCAAGAGGACATTTTAGCTTCTGGGTCCAGGTATGTGCTCTACCACCTCACATCATTACTCCTTGTTGGGACAAGAACTGGATGAAAACCAGCTGCTTCCTTCCCACTCTTAATTCCTGATTTCCATAAGGAGAAACACAGTCATGAAAGGAGTTGCCACATGTCCCGACAGACCCCCTTGGCTGAGTTACTGGGGTCCAGTGTTGAAAGGTGAGACAGAGGACTCCAGTACAGCAGTCTAGGCATCGCTAGGATAACTAGGGATAACTTTTAGCCCACAGCATCATGATAAGGTATTCGTGGGAAAGGAAGATTAGTCTCTCCCCACATTTCCCTTCTCATGCTGCAGTGGTGGCCAACATGGTCACAGGGCTCCCTTAGGGAAAAGGTGAAGGGAACAGCATCTCAGAATGGCAGGTCCGTCTCTTCTGGGCAATGCCTGGAAGAGCTACAAAGCTTCACAGAACCACCTCATCCTGCTTATAGAAAACACAAATGCAGGTCCTGTGTCTATGAGTTAAGACTAGCTTGAAAGTATCTGCTTATGCTACTGGATATTTAAATTCAACCATTCCCTTCAGTACTCTTATTTTAAATATTACTGATTGCAAAGATCTGTAAGGGTAGGTGACTAATTATTATTGAATTTGTATTCACCAGCAAGGGATCGTATTTGCTGTGAAGGCTGTCAGCAAAAGTCAGTGAAGCACTGACACCTTACGTAGCTTCTGTTCTAAATCCAGACCTAAAGGAGCACTGCCACGGATCTAAGATATAGGCCAAAGCTATATGCACAGGCTGATATCTGCAACATGAGTTCCCATGCTATGCTTTTCTTTCAGAAGGCTTATTTTCTGCTTGTTTGTGCAGAAGCAATTTAGCAGGCAATATATGAGCACTGCACTCCCAAGAGATAACAGTTACTCAGGAGTTCACTTTTTAAAAAGAGATATTGCACATGTCCCAAATATTTTCATGCTATTTTAGCTTTATGGGGCACAAGATTGATTTCCTATTCTATTTACCTGTTGTATTTTACATGATAGATAGGTTATTTTATTATAGTAAGTTGCAATAAGAGATGCTTACTTATCTCTCAGCTGATAATGACTCCAATGTCCACATATGTCTTCAATACCAGCTTTTAAGTGATCCATCAACTAGAGAAACAAACATGAAAAAATTTTAAGTGGTCATTATGAAAAAATAATGTCACTGTAAATACACAATTGTTGACAGGATTTTGAGATTTTTTTAATTGGGAAATGTGAGTTAATTCTGAAAGTATCTGCATTTCTCTGAAAATCAAGGCAAAGATCCCACTGTGGCAGCTCCTATGCTTGGCTGCAGTGGCAATATTTTGATGGAGGCGACAGGTCTGTCAGTCTGCTATCATCTCACCATCACTCAGCAACATATAGGTCCAAGTAAAGGACTATGTCCAATGGAAGGTGATACTGAGCATCCAAATTGCCTGGTCCTCTTTGTCTACTAAGACCAAAAACTACATTCTTGGTTCTGTCAATCAAGTTTCCCTTTTGTATGTGTGACCGTCCTGAGAGGGACACAGGGCCAGGTACCCTAAACCTTAACCGTTGCTTTGACCGACAAGTCCTATGAGGATTTTGCAAACTGTCATGAGATTGGTAAGTTTATCACTGCTAACTACCAGGATTTTCACTTTTGTGTGTTTCTAGCATTATAGAAACAGACAGAAAAATGGCCAATTCTTACATACATATTGTTATAAGTGGTGCTTTTAAAACATAAATTCCTTTCCAGGTTAAGTGTAAAGGTTGAAACAGTAAGAATTAAATGCACTTCAAATTCAAATCAGTTGAGATGCTCTAATTTTGCAGAGTCTCTGCTTATGTTTAATTTTAAAGCACAATGTTTCTGTTAATTTCAAATATATTCCCTATTGTGAAAATGAAAGAATGTACATATATTTTGTATAGTGTTGTTAAGTCAGTTTGAGCAGCTTTCTGTTATTTTATGTAGTGGTAATTTGAGAGCTAAAACAAATGTTTGAGAGGGGAAAAGATCATTATTCAGAATAACTTGAAACGAAATTTGCAGACCAATGTTTCAACTCATTTCAGTTCAATAAAGCTTGATTAAAGACTTTTAAGGTCAGCGTGTCTAGAAACAGTCAAAAGACGGCAACAAAGGCATCTGACAAAACTAGCTGGGAAAGATGACGAGTGTATTTTGTAAAACGCTAGCGTTATGTTTCCATCCTCCCACAGTCACAAGGATCAAGAAGTAAGGGCCCTGCTACACTGTGACACTTGTGGTACGATATTATAATATGACAGTCACTATGAATATAAATTAGAAAATTATGCCTAGGATTTCCTCCAAATGTTGTTAAAAGGATTCAGTGTCCAAAGCCACTGGATGCCAGTGCTACTAAATGCTTCTCTCTGTCCAGCTCCTCTGGAATACGCCTTCGCCTTCTCCTTTTTAGGATACCAGCTACTGATATAAAAAACTTACTCGCACATGAATTTCTTCGTTGATAGACTCCTTTTTGTTGGTCTTCTTAACATCTAGATATCTGACTAATGGTCCAATTGTGATTCCCTGCGTTTGGAACAATGAGTTGAAATGTTAATTATGTTTTAGAAAAAAAAACAGAAAGAAAGCAAAAAGATTTAATTTTAATCAATTAGGAAAGCTGTGTCTTAGACACAAGAATGACCTATTACTGTTATGGAGAGCTACAGAAGAGGATTAAAACTCAAAAACTTTAAAAAAATTACACACCTTTTTTTTTAAAGTGAGCTTGTATTTGTCGACATGTTTTAACTATGTAAAGTAACTGACTCATTGCTAGCCTTCTTCAAAACAGCACTCACTTGAAAAAAAGCATTACCTTTATGAGGTTCTTACAATCCTGAAGCCTCTTACTTCAACATTTTCAGAATGAAATATTTTAGCTTTTTTTTTTTTTTTCACTTAGAAACCATTTTCAGCTGTTCCAAACTCTTTACTGCACTACTACAATGTAGCTTTTAAAAAGGGGAAATAGAAACAAAACGATTTTTCCTGAAACATTCTGGTGGAATTGAAGTGCTTAACTATGCACAAGTGCATAGTGCCCCATTGGCACCCTAGAGTATGGGAAATACAAAACATGGGATGCAAGACCTCTAGAAGATCCAGTTCTTCCAGCTACCGCAAGACACAGGTTTTCAATACCAACTTTCTGAAAAAGATATTTAGTAATACCTAAAAAGCCCTGAAAGGGTAATTACACAGTGCAGTGTGATAAAGACCATAAAATATGGTAGCTTGTCCTAGTTCAAGAGTGAATTCAATGCACTCTTCACTATGAAGCTTTCAGTCACCTCGATTACATGAAAGCAATCCATGAAGAAACACACTTACTTGGATGAAGACAGTGAAATATATAACTACAAGAGTAGCAGTAATGAACAATTTTTTTCTTGGGAAGAGATTTGCTGGAAGCAAGAATGCAAGAGAGAAGCTGCTGGCTCCTCGAAGGCCACTGTAGGAAATAATCAGTTGGTCTTTGAAGGTAAAGGGATAAGTTCGGAACTTGTTACCGATGTAGAAGAGAGCAAATACACCTAGGAAGGGAAAAAAACACAACTATTATTAATCAAGGAGAAAAAGAAAATATTTAAAGCAAAACAACCTCTTGTCTCGGGCAGCTGTTGACAGATCTTTCTTTTCAATTCTGGGTTCTCGGAGCTTCTCTTTGACTAACTGCTGAATCTGTTTTGTGTGAAATAATCCTCTAGAAAAGACTGTGGTTCCTAAATGCTTCAGGATTTAAATTCTCTTATGTTGTTTAGAAGTGAGATTAAGGGAAATGATTTACTTTCTATATTCATGTTGCACAGTTCTTCTCTGAAGTGTTCTGGAGAAAAGACAAACCGCTGGATGAGAGTTTTTCCTGTGCATTCCCTTGCAACGTTTCCTGCTTTCTGCACAGTATCTGCCCAAAGTGTTTGGACAGTGCTTTACCAACAAGTCCTGTGGACAGGTTCACTGAAAGGCAAAGAGTAATAGCATTTTCATTTTTAATCCTCTGGTTTATCATGTCTCTAATCTTCTGTTTATTTCTCAAATTTCATTTTGCTTTTAATAAAAGTTAAAATTAATCAAACAGCCTGCAGCTTTTCTTTATAGAGTACATTTAATGATTTGCTTGATTTTCTCTTAATCTTCTTCATCTTCCATAAGAAATATGTATCCTATGTTTTGTGTTGAAACTGTTACATAACTGAAGTAAAAGCTGGCAAATGCTGGTAATTACTGGTTTTATTTTACACAACTGTCACTGATAAACTCAGTAGATTATTACAGATAAGGCCAGTTGCAGTATTCTGTTACGTAGGTTGCTGGATACCACTTCATATAAGACCTTTTTTGGCTACTTATAACTATACTAGACATCAGCTACCCAGACTCAAACTGCATATGTGAGGTATCGCCCTCAGGCCAATTCTCTTTACTTTATTCAAGCTTCAGAGAAAATGATATAGTGGAAAAATGATTTAGTGGAAAATATTTTGGCCTTCCTCTGGAAAGCTCTAACACTCCCCTCGGTGTTTGAAACAAGGATGGACATGTGACAGCAAAATAGCTTTTATTATCAGAAGAGTACTTTTTCTGTCTTGATTGGGAGGATATTCCAATACAGACTCCAAAAGTAAACCTTTAAAAACTGAGCCACCATGCTTGGTCCAGGATTAGCAAGAAAATATTTACTTTCTTTTTGCTGTAAACCCACAAGAATCATATCACCTCTACTGTTGAGTACTTGTGTCATCCCTATATAATAGAGCTGTTCAGATGCACATACTTGAACCTTCACAGGTTTCCTCTTTCCTGTTTTTCCTCTGGTTAAATGTCTTCCTCCAGGGCTTCCAGGCTTAAAAGTCAAAGGTCTTGAAATATGTATGGGCTTTGAGGGTCAAGCCAACATCTTCCTCCTGCTCTAGTATTCTTTTTTGACTGAGGGATAAGTCACCTGAGAGATTTAAGAAATAGCACCTTAATCTCAGATGTTTGATGCCAACACTTAGCTGGTCCCAAATGTTAGACTCAGAGTACTGTAGACTGGAAAGAGCCTTTAGAGGTCATGTAGTCCAAGCCCCTACTCAAAGCAGAGCTAATCAGATCAAGTTGCTTAAAACTCTAGTCAAGTCTTGAATACCTTTAAGAAGCGAGAGCTGGGCCACTGTTACACTATTGGATCACCCTCATGGTAAGAAATGAGTTCCTACCGTCTAATCAGAATTTCCTATATTCCAGCTTGTGTCTGTTCCTTCTTGTCCTATTGCTGTGCACCTCTGAGAAGTGTCTGGCTCCATCTTCTCCCTCTTCTCTGGTGGGGTACTTGTAGAAATTAATAAGGTCTCTCTTGTGCTGTGTCTTTCCCAGACTAGTAAACAGAGCTGCTTACTAGTCTCCAAGCTTGTACTGGTACATGGAGTTATTTCAACCCACATGTAAGTCCTTGCATGTGCTTTTCTTGAACTTCATGAGCTTTCTGCCAGCTCATTTCTCCAGCCTGTCCAAGTCCCTTTGAATGGAAGTCATCCAGAATACTGACTGCTCCCTGCAATTTGGTGTCAGCCACAAACTTGCTCAGTGTGCACTCCATTCCATCTTCCAGGTCATTAATGAAGACATCGAAACAGTATTTGTCCCTGTACTGAGCCCTGAGGCATGCCATTAGCCACCAGCTAGACCAGTATTTTGAGCCCAGTGGTCCAGCCAATTCACCTCCCACATTATCAACCAAATCAACTAGCCAAAATCTGCTCTTTGAAGTCCAGGTTGTAATTCTGCTGTTTTGTCAGCAGACATCCTCCTCTCAGGATCTTAGCATCCACAGTCTCATGGTCACTGCAATTAAGACTGCCCTCAGTCTTCACATCTTCAGCCATTTCTTCCTCCTTTGTGAGTAGTAGAGAAGATAAAGCATATTCCCCAGTTGATTCATCAGCTATCTCCAGCAGCTGTCATCTGCTTTTTCCTCTTAACCCGTTTTTACCTTCCCCCTTAGGGCATAGCTGGCCCTGATGAATCTTGTTCCTCCTCAATAATGTAGCCGATGATGCAGGGCCAATGCCCAGATCTCAAGCCTGGGCTCTGTTTGTAAAGGGAACACAGACAAGGAATGAAGGCTGGAGGAGGTGGTGGCAGGTGGCCAATGTAGATTTCTGCCCCACAGGATACTCCAGAGAAGCCCCTTTTGATTATAAATGAAGCATGGGGGAACTAACCTACTGACTTACTTAGCCAAGGTAGGCACCTAGATTTCATCCCTCAGAATGTCTCCTCCAAGGCCACCTGATGCAATATTTTGCTATCTATCTCATTTTCTTTAAAAATATAAATTACTCTGAAAAATCCTACTGAAATTCAAAAAGAATGTTATTAAGATGACCCAACTCAGAAGTTAAAAAATGTCAGAAGGAAGGTTGCCTGTATAATTTTTTTTTTGACCCTCTCATGTATACTATGTCTGAAACATCTTTCATTACAAAAGCATCGTTCACTCATATTTTAAACTAAATTTAAGTGACAAATAACAGTGGCTGAGTAGGCTGTGTTCCATAATTCATCACCTCTCCAGGAGTAAATGTATTTGCTTTCTGTTGCAGCAGTTGTAACTTAACCTGATGCAGAGTATTCAGGTTCAAAAAAAGGACGGCATAATTCATGGGCAACAGGTCCAAAGACCTGTATATAGCATAGGCAAGGAGTGTACGCTCTCACATCCCTGACACAGGGTCTGTAGATGCTGAGGTGAACAGACCTCGGAAAGTGGCCAGGCTTGCAAGCCTTTCCTAATTAACATCTCCTGCAGGCTCTGTTGAAGACACCGCTAGAAGGTTGGTTTAACCCAGTAGGTCACTCTTTCTTTTCTTACATCAGCTAGAGTGTTTGGCTGGGTGGTACTAGTAGATGAGGGAGAAGATGGCAATGTGTTGCCCCTCTGCTTCCACAGTTGCAGTAATTTGTCTAACAGGCACAAAAGCAGCCCATATGAGAAATCTTCCAGGACTGCTACTACCTCCAGAACACCACCAGCCTTCCTATTCCTTCTCCTTTTTCAAAGTTACTGTTAATCCATCCTGGACATTAGGAGAAGATGAGAAATTGTGTCCCACAGCTCATGGTACATCATGAATAAACTGTCCTGCCCATGCTGGAGGAATCCCAGTCTCACAGCTTAGGGAGTAGGAGACCTTGCAGGAATGGGTATATACTGTGTGTAGAAATGGAGTAATTTCAAACAGGCACTCTTTTCTAGAAGTTTAAAACTTCACTTGTGAGGAGCAGTAGCATAGCGTGATTGGCCTAGACATGGTATAAGGAAGGAAATGGATTCCCTGCTCAGTTATCTATCAGTGCTAATTTTCGCCTTCCCTCCTTTTTCAATGCCTCCGGCACTGCTGGCCCAGGATCTGTAGTGTTATAGCATCAGAAGTGTGGCGATGTACATTATCTAATTAGTAAGTTAATTACAGTGTGCGATGAAATCATTATGAAGTCCACTTACCCAAGGGCATATAGTTAACTAAGATATAAATACCTATATACGCATAATCATGGTAATATTTTAATTTTGCTTAAATTATTCCATTCCCACCTAATCATAAAGTGTGCTTGAAGACTGGCATTCAAATTTTTGGGGGCTTCCCCCCACTTTTTCCCCATGTGTAGATTTGTGAAATTAACTTGTCAGTAACATAAGCCTAGCAAATTCCTTATTAAAGTGGTTATGCCAGTCTGCACGGACTTTTCTAACATACCTTCGCTCCAAAGGGTTTCTCTCAGAGGTGCAGAGCAGGTTGCCTGCAAAAGCTGACTTACTCAGTGTCCGCCAAATGAAGCAGAAGAGTAGAGTGAAGCAAATGAAGGCCCAGTTCCACTCGTGGTTTTTCCCAACTGTAGACACCCCCATGAACACGAAAATCAGGGTCTCACTGACGCTGCTTAGCATCTTCATGAAATATTTTATTGTGGTATAGGAATTCTGGGAAACATTCTCCTCCACATATTTTTTCATTGTCACTGCACATGCTGTCATCCTGTACCACACAAAACATCAAAGATCAGCCACAACCTGTTTTCCTTTTCATTTAAGAGCAACCTCAAGCCTTCATTACTTGCACTCTCCATCACCAGCCTCTGACCCTCCTAATATCAAGAAGCATCTTATTTCTTCAGTAAAGTTAGCTATCTCATTAGATAGAAGAGCATCTTACTTCAGGTTTACAAATCCATTTTGCATACAGGAAAAAGGAAGCAAACCAGTCAGCCTTCCTGACAAGGAAGTGAGGGTATCATGTTCCAGTTCAAAGTCCATTTTATCCTGAATGCCTAACACACAGCCACTGAGCACCAAATATTTGACTCTCAAACAAAGGGCAAGTCAGTTTTGTACCAGCCTACAAACGGATCAGTTAGAGGGACATAACCTGCCTCTTACTGATCGTCTCCTTTGAAGTGGTGGTGGGAGAATGTGGTGATAATCTTATGGCGGAGTCAAAGGTTAGCAGATCAGGGTAAGCTTCAGCGACTCTCCTCCCACAGCAGCCCATTGCTGTACAGCATTCAGTTATCCTACAGTTATCCTACAGAGGTTAGGTTCCTGCCTTTTGGTTACCCAGGGTATGGGGAATGTGCCTAAGGAAGCAAGGGGATGCTCTCCACCTCTTCACTGCTAATGAAGACTAGAGCCTGCTTCAGAAGCATCAGCAGCCACCCAGCACAGATGCTGGTAACAATCACATGGAGCAGTAGCCTTTGAGCATCCCTACTGAAGTGGGTTTCCTCTTCCCTCCTTCATTTTCCATAATCATAGGTAATAGATATATTGAGTGCTATGCTAGTAACATATTCCATCATCTATCTAGTTTCTACCGATATTTTTTTAGTCTTTGGGGGCTTCTTGTGATGATATTTTTCCAAACTTGTGAATTCAGAGAACACTGACTGTTCATTAAATAAAACTTCATATAGTTGCTGCTCATTTAATTTCCACTGAAAAAAATCTCAAGAGTATTCTGGTGGAGCTGAGACATTTAGCAGGTCCAAGGACACTCTAAGACAAGGCCATTAGGCATTAATGTTTAATGCTGTTGACTTTCAGAGACACATGCATAATAGACTTTCATGATCCAAGTGAAAAATGAATGAATTCCTCAATAATTCAGAAGGGTGACAATAAGTTCCCATCTCTAAAATAAGCAATAATTTCCTTAATGAAGCAGTAAGAATAATAAATCCCGATTATATTAACATTCTTTTATTACTAATAGTTTCAGCACTCTAATGAACAGAAGAAGCAAAAGAAATAGAGCGCTATATAGTCTAGTGTAATGAATAGGCAGGGAAGTAGTATTTTGGGCAGTGCAGGTAGGAGAGGGTCTATGCGGTATTAGTGCTCACTACACAGTAGTTCTAACC
>NW_010524000.1:16568-44965 GCF_000687285.1 Phaethon lepturus
GCCAGTCACCTCAATCAGACCAAATGTGTTGGATATGCAAAACATAGTACAAGACTCATCTGCTTAGTCTAATTGCTCAGAAAAACATATCTATCTCCTGTATAACTACTTATTTAACATGGCTAAATATTCAAATACTGCTTCCCAAGGCTATTCCGCAAAGATTGTTTTTACAAAGCCAGTTCTGCTTTGAAGCTGAACAAATTGGGGTTGTTCAGCCTGGGGAACAGAAGGCTCTGGGGAGACCTTGTTGCAACCTGCCAGGACTTAAAAGGGGCTTATAAGAAATATGGGGACTGACTTTTTACCAGGGCCTGCTGCAATAGAACAAGGGATAATGGTTTTAAAATGATAGAGAGTAGATTTAGACTGGATATAAGGAGGAAATTTTTCACAATGAGGGTGGTGAAACACTGGCCCAGGTTTCCCAGAAAGGTGGTAGATGCCCGATCGCTGGCAACATTCCAGGTCAGACTGGATGGGGCTCTGAGCAACCTGATCTAGTTGAAGATGTCCCTGCTCATTGCAGGGGGGTTGGACTAAATGGCCTTTAAAAGTCCTTTCCAACCCAAACCATTCTGTGAATCTGTGAAATGAAGGTCATGGGTGGAACTGAGTAAATGCACCTGTCTGGACATCAACAGTCACACTCTTGTATTTGTTAGGTTCAAACCAATTTGTCCTCAATAAAGAGAACTCCTTCCTGGAGCACCAGGGCCCACAAGAGCTGGCATGCAAGCTCAGAGCCAACACAGGCCATGCAAGGCTGCTGCCACCCACCAGCTGGGCACTGAGCCTGCCGCAGCCGGCAGCAGCTCTAGCCGGAGCATTTACCACCATCAGGTTCCCATTTCTTTACACTTTACCCTGCTGAGGGGCTGTTTGCCCTATCTTTGAAATTCACCTACCAACAGTTTTCTCGTAAAGTCTCTCACTTTCTCCCCCATTTCCTTCCTTTTTCTTCCGACTCCTTTCCTGCCACCATGCTCTTTCCTTCCCACAATACTCATCCTCTCCGCAGTCACAGAGGTCGATAGACCTGCCAGCTTTCTCTCTGCACCCATGCCATCACAGCGCTTTAAGGAAGCGGTCCCCAGCATTACAGCAGTATCAAACTATCCTGGTCACATCAAAACATGATTGTCAATGTCTATGTACATGAGTATATGTATGCATATGTGCTTGATGTTCTCAATTGCCTGGTTTTGCCCAATCTCAGTTCCAGTGATACTGTTGAAATGTAATGTAATTCCAGTAAATTGTGTTAGAGCTGATGTTCACAGCTGCATCCAAAAGCAAGAACTCAGAAGTTCTTTATGATGTTTTCCATACTCGCTACTTTTCATCTCTCTTGTAATCTGATAGTG
The DNA here is from genome assembly GCF_000687285.1 of Phaethon lepturus. Taxonomy (NCBI): domain Eukaryota; kingdom Metazoa; phylum Chordata; class Aves; order Phaethontiformes; family Phaethontidae; genus Phaethon; species Phaethon lepturus. The sequence goes on from NW_010524000.1 coordinate 17,936, forward strand.
ATGCTGCTTAGAAAGAAATACAGATACACAGATCTATTATCAGATCGTTCCCTCACTCTGCTGATCTTGCCAGAGGCAGCAGCCAGGTGGTGGCAGCACTTGATATTTTACCCACAGCTTGCAGTACTTTTTCCAATGGGCAAAAATGTGAAAAAAAATTCAGAGCAGATACGCACTCCTCAGTAGTACATCTATGCCTATGCTGACTGTGGGTTTGCTTTTCCTATTTACCACTGCATTTTACAGATCCCTTAGAAGCCATCCACTGCAGATCTCTGGGCCAGAGACTAAAAATGCCTGTATTATACCAACCTCGAGCAAACCACCTCCTCACAACGATGCCACTTCCCTCGAGAGGGCACCCAAAAAGCCATACGGGATACTCACGCCAAAATGCCTGAGATGTAAAGGGTTTCAGCAGACAAGTATGACAGGTAGCTGAACATGAAGACCAGCAGAGGTTCAATAGCAGAAACGTTGTGGGTGAATCGAGTCATGAGCGCTGAAACAAATCCAAAGACGATGCCGAACAATATGCCACCCAGCCCCACCACGAAGAAGCGAGCGAAGCCAGCAAAGACATCGATGGATTCAATTTCTTCGTACCTGTGCATCTGGGTGAAGGCGATGAAGATGTTATATAAAACCTACGCATGAAAATAAGGAGATAGCAGTCAGGCATCTTTCAGCACCTGGCAGGATTACTCATTTCTTAGTGGGAGGGGGTGTATATATGACTGAAATTGCTTTATACAGCTCAGCAAAGTAATAGTTGAAAGCTCAGCTGGTTCTTAACAAGTCCCAGAATTAGGGGTCTGTTAAGTGCCCTGAAGAAGAGAAAAAAAAGAAGGGTAGATGGTTATGTAATAAGAGTAAAACTCTGGGGGATCAAATGCAATTGAAGTAACTGAAAAGTACTCATGCTGTTTTGTTTTCTGAAGGTAAAGTTAATTTTTGGTCTTTGTAACAGATATTGAAAGCCCAGCTGAACACCTTGCCAAGCCCAAGCTCTCCCCTCCATGTTCTCTTTTTGACTTAGGATGGGGCAGGGCTGTGGATAAGAATCACACTTTTTATTTAAATCCCATTTACGTTGTCTGTATGATCAGTAGACTGGACACACTTCATTAAATGGACTCTGGAATGTTAAATGCTTTTCAATAGTATTTGCTGCATAAAAATCCTGAGACATCACTGGGAATGGGAAAGGAAGCAGGAGCGGGAAGGCAAGGCAAGGCAGGGCAAAGCAAGGCAAGGGAAAATGATAGCCTCAGTTTCATATTGTCTCTAGCTAGATAAATACAACCTCTCTATCCTCACATGCTTTGGGTTTGATGCCACTTATCCTCCTTCCCCAGAACTCTGTGACAATCTCAATGCGGGAACCAAAAGCTGTGGCACTCTAAATGACCTAAAGACTCTTCACACATGTATTTTGACTAGAAAGCTTGAAATGAAAAAAAATACAAAGAAAACAATGTCAGATTAGAAGAAAGATTGAATTTGCTATATTATATAATTTGGTCTGTAAAGATAATTTCATTTAGTTCAGAGCAGGTAAGTTTACCATACTTCTATTATCAATACTTTTCTTCTGCAGAAATTTGTGATGGAAAGTCTTCAGTATATTCCACTTTCATCCATCTTTTAGAAACAAATAGAAAGTTTCCACAGTAATGAGTGGTGTAGTAATAAAAACATCTTAAACGTTGCTGACAGTCAGTTAACATTAAGTCCTGCCAGATCTGTTTACAGGGAGTGTAACACATGAAAGTCACCTTTCAGTTTCGAAGAGAATTTGGGGAACAGCTCTCCAAAGCTGTTGCACCAAAGCATTACTTCAAAAATGTAAAACAGACCAAAATAATTTGCCTTATCTTGTCTTCTTTGGTCTTTCTTCTTCACATAGTTAACTCCAGAAGGCTATTAAGAAGATTAAAGCAGATATTTGCAGGTAGAAGAGTCAAGCTCATTAGTATAATAATTATTCCCCAGCTACTATCTAATCTTAAATTGCTGCTGGGAATATATGACCTTGAGCTGTCACATAGCCTGTTCTCCAGGAGGCTCTTTGCTAATATCCCTGGCAGACAGCAAAGCATAACAAGATGTTTCATGTGAGAAAATACCCAGAGCTGCTTTTTCCTGATGACTTTGTATAAAATTAGGCTCTTCAGTGCCAGATAAGGAAAAGACGGTGCATGTCTTCGCAGTAAGTAAACCTTACTGTACTTACCATACAGCTTTTAATTACAAAGCCTGTTTTCTCTCTGTTCCCCCTTTCTTGCAGACTTCAACCTCTTCCTAGGACTTGTAGTGCTTTATTAATGATACCAAGGCATGAATCTATGCTGACTTACTTATGAATAAAGCAAATTATCCTCAGCAAATGGCTTAGTTTTTATCTCTTATTCTAGTTCCTAAAGTGTCTATGTGATACAACTGAATTGGCATTAAAATGGAAACTGTGGAAATATGACATTATTTTAATTTTTTTGCAACACACTTTGTGGGAGTAAACTGTTCTGTACAACACCCTGCACTGCGTCATACAGGTAAGGCTCCAGTGACTGCTGCTTGGCTAAGTTACATTGCAGGGTTTATGCCAGTAAATGGAGTATTGTAATTCTTTATATGGCAGAAAAGCCTGAATCAGCTTAGGATGCCCTTGTTCACTCAAAAAGGAGGGATGGAATGATAGTCGGCCTCATTTAACAGCTCTGAGAATGTCACGCTTTGGGTTTTTTGGAGGGGACATTACCATGTAGTGGTGTACCACTGGCTGGCTGTTAGAGCCAGGGAGAGGAAGAGAAAGCGTGACACTGTCACCCTCAGGGGATCTCCCTGGGGACTGGTCCCTGTTCCAGATGTCTATATGATCAAACATTGCACATGCCAACCACATCAGAAGCACTGGAAAAAAGATTTTCAAGTGACTGCCTTCACCACCAACACAGGCAATCTTCATAACTCTTTCCACCCTGATAACTCTTTCTGACTACATGCACTTAATTTTACTCTAAACACAGTGGGTCAACTTCAACAAGAGGAGCAGAGCGTATCCCATCTCCATCCTCCTTACTACCACCCTTACACCCCAGTGGTCGAAGCCTCCCTCAGCAACATCAGAGGTAAATTCAAATCCCCTCAAATAAAGAAATTAATTTTGCTTGGGTCTTGATCATGCAGTAGATTTCTTTAACAGCTCTGCTCACAATGAAGAGAGGGCACCATTAGAGAAAATAGTCACTGCCACTTCATTTTGACTACAGCCTGATGCATAGGTGTCCTCAGTGTTTCTAAAATCAAGCTTCAAAGATGAAGTGGTCAGGGGAAATATTCTGTTTTCTGATGCACACAGGTGCTCAGCTCCTGTTGAGACAGAAATGGTCTGTGTATATGCAGAAGCAGAGCTTCGGATGCCTGAAACACTTTGCAGCAAAATCAGGGTCTCCCACCTGTGTTCACGTCTGAATGAAATCTGCACCAGATTTACCAACATCACTGTTTTGAACAGGGCTTTGAAACTCCACTAATGCATGATACATGCTAGGATCAGTCCTGTTGCGGTCTGCGCTGTTCTGATACTAACAGCCCTCTCAGAAGCAACTGGGAAAAGAAGCAATTAATAGGACCTGGAGCCTTCTTGTTCCATCCATGGATATGACCCTACTGAGGAGAAAGGGAAAAGGTACAAATGAGTTAAAAGGGTAAATTATCCACTTTTGTCCCAATCCCTTAAGTCAAAGGCGTAACTCCTAAATCATCATTCTAATTCCACAGTGTGTTATTTTGTGAGATTTTTATACTAAGACATTGAACTAAATATAGGAGAGGGAGCTATTGTTGCCTTAAATGTAATACACAAGTTCAGCAAAATTCATACCAGTTTTTCCTGCTGGGGCAAAAAATGTTCAAGCTGATAAAGACTGTAGATAACCAGGGGATATTTGTATTTAAAGAATCAAAAAATATGTATGCTTAATATATCTTGGTGATATTATCTTTTTAAACACATAGAGTTAACTGAAAGGAAACTGTTAAGAGAGAAATGGGGAGGAAATGGTAAGATAAGACACTTGAGATAAAAAGTTTTAAAGCCTTTAAAAAAACAAGCGGGGTATCAGAGAGGAGAAAGCCATCTGTTGGGCTCCATCCAGGTGACAAACATTTCAGTCTTCTCAAACATGAAGCCAGGTAGATATTTTGAAAACTTGAATGCCCAGAAAAAGGGTGAGAGGTGGGTGATGCAGAGATGCATCAGCAGGAGCTGACAAACTGACTGCAACATAGCTGCTGTGAGAAGAGCCCCAAAGATGAGGGTGCAAGGGGCAAAGGGAATTCACAGTGGTGTAGCCAACACTCCCCATGTACAGCCCTTTCATCTCTTTTGCTAACACACCTAGTGCTGCTGAGGAGTGTCTAAATACCACTGTTTTTAAAGGCTTTCTCTCACTACACATTTATGCTGTAACGGGATCCTGACTGAAAGCTCATGTAAATACCGACACGAGTTGGACCCACATCATAAATAACAGCTGGGAGCAAAGGCAAGGCAAGTAGAGAGCCAGTCAAAAAAAGGATGAAACAAGCTCTTTCAGAATGAGCATGAAGAGGTATTACTTTTTGAGGTCTGCATTTGAAGGAACCAAAAAGACAAGTGGAATTGATAGATGCATTGGGGATTTTTTTGTTAGAACTGTAACGCATAAGCAGTTTGCATGTAAAGTTAAGTAACACTTGTCCCTTAGTTCTACATCAGCCCTACATCTCTGATTCACCAAAAGGAAGGGTTTATGACCTCCACAGTAGACTGTGGCTGCAAGAAATCACTTCATTCCTTTTCCTTTTCGTAACTGCACTTCTCCCATGAAGCCTTTCAGCAATGAACTCTGTACAGCTTTTACAAGTCCAAGTTGTGCTGTGCCTCATGTATAACAGTATCTGGATAGTTTTTATGTGTTTTAGATTCCTGTGATTTAAATTCTGTAAAGATCTTATCTAGTAAAACTCCTTAACCTGCAGTTAACTTGCAGCACATGAGCAGCCCTCTTGGTTTCTGAGCAATGAATTTCCTGCTTGAAATTTCTTCCTTGAAAAACATGCATATTCTAAGTGTTTTTGTCAATTGTGGTTTAAAGTTAGAATTTCAGGTTGCTCCAAGTTTTAGTAGAACTAATGAGGAAAGGGGAAAAGTATTAGTAAAAGGAGCTCCATAAAAACACTCTTTTCTTATTTAAAAACAAACAAAAATCCCCAACCAAAACCAAAAACCAACAAACAAAATCTCTCTTATTGCAGAAGCGTTGTTTCTGGACACTTGAGATGAAACAGCCAAGAAGGGTGAACATTTGTCAGATGTCAGGTTTTTTACTGATAGAAACAGAGTTACACAAAGTTATTAGTGGCTTTTGGAATTCCTGTCTAAGGTCTCTGGGGAACTTCCTAGAGGGGGCTGGAGGAAAGAGGGTGGCCTCAAGAGGTTGTCCACATCTGTCTTTTTTTTTTTTTCTTTTGCCGTGATTTGCTATATGCCTATAAATAGTTACTAGTGTTGTGCACATCTGTTTTTTTTTTTTTTTTTTTTGCAGAGGGTTCTCTGAGGCATGTGACAAGGCAGCGTCTCCTGTATTGCTACTTCTGCTGCCTTCAGTCTTTAAGCAGTACAGTTTTCTATTTATTTGCTTGCATGATGTCAAGAACGTTCCTAGGTCTTACATTGATCCTACCAGCAAAATCATCTGTAGCTTATCCATTCACTTTAGTAAATGCAAGAGCAAGATGTGATGTCTAATGTGTATGCTTTGCTCTTCCAGCAGCTCTAAAACAACGTTTTTGAAAGATTTAATAGAAGATGTAATCTTTACATATATTAACATTACTTGTGTGTAATGGAGTGGAGTATCCATAACATAAATAATGTATCTAGGATCTCCTTAGAGCTGCTCTCATCCTGTGCCCTATAACCCTACAAGCCACAAGAGCCCAAAGAGGACAAGGAGTGGAAAGAAACTCACCACAGTTATGCCATCATTTAGCAATGACTCTCCAAAGATCATCATGTGAAGCTGCTCATTAACGGAGGCTTCTTCAAAAACTACGAGAGCTGCCACAGGATCCACAGCAGAAATCATGCTGCCAAAGAGCAGGTTCTGTAGCAGGTTCAGGTCGGTCAGGCCAAAGGCTTCAATCTGGCAGAGTCCGTAGAGGGAGAGGCCAATCCCAAATGAGTTCAGCAGAGATCCCAGCACAGACCACCACAGGATGGACCCAAAGTTTTCAAAAAATGGGCGAGTTGGCATGAAATAACCCTCCTCCAGGACAATGGGAGGAAGGAGATACAAGAAGTAAATACTTGTGTTCATCACTGGTGGAGATTTGTGATCAGAAGCAAAGATGATTGCTCCCACTAGTGCTCCAATGGCAATCAGGATGCAGCTTTCAGGCATGAGTCTTGGTAATCGATGATAGATATGGAAACCTTGAATAAAACATTAGCGTATTATTCAAGTTTAAATTAACCTGAAGTCAGACAGATGCTTTGCCTGCCTTTGAGTACTTTGTCTTCAGACAGACAAGTTTTGCTCTTAGGATTATGAATGTAATAACAGGCAGTACTGTTCCCTTCAAAATTAAACATTCCCAGACTTGCATCACTAAAGCAGGGGAAGAGTTTGGCCATGAATCTCTCTCTTCCCGCTCCCCAACTCTCGATTTCTACACAAGTGTGCCTGAGTCTAAGCTCCACTTCTAGGAATGCAGAAACCTCTTTGAAAAGGTACTCCACAATTTGGAAAGAAAATATTCTTCAAGAACCCTTGCTGCCCAACCGCTACTGCCAAACCTCTGAGGCACAGTATTGTCCCTCCATCTCAGAGACCTGCATCCCTGGCTGCAGGTTGAAGGCAACTCCCCCCCAGTGCTGAGGAGGGTCCCTGGCTGCAGAGCTGCTGCTGGATTTGGGCTGACCAGGAACCTGGAGAAGCCTAAGGGAGCAGGGAGCAGCTCAGATGCCACGGTCTGCTCAGCTCCCTCCACTTCCAGCACTCCTCTGAAACATTGCATGGACTTCAGGTGATCCACAGGCAGAGGGAGTGAGTATTCACCACCAACAAAATTTCCAAAGCAGCAGAAATCAAGCCACAGTAACATAAGACTTTGTACAAGTTGATTAACCTTGCTTTTCTGGGAAAATTGCCGTTCCTACATAAGGTAAACAACATTTTGTAAAGAACCTTATCAGTTAGTTTACTGAAACAACAGGAGTGATTTCAGCAGAGCTGAGACAACTACCAGCAGCCATCAAATATCTGAGAAAAATGTCTCCTGAAGGATTTTTTTTTCCTCACTAGAATAAAGGCTGAGTCTACACTAGCAAATTAAGCAGGCCAAAGACTTTTCCAAGCAGAAAGGATCAGCTTGCATCCATACAGCCAGATTCTCTTCCCTACCCCAGCAAGAACTGGTCATACCCAAACTGACAGTGGGAACAGGACCTGCAGTCTGCCCGGGCACTGCCTGAGAGAAGGCTTGTTGACGTGGGCCAGAGCTGAGAAGGAGCAGACCAACACTGATGTCCTACGGACAGCCACACACAGCTTCTTGACAGGGTGCTTATTAGTTTACAAGCCAAGCAGAGAAAGGGCTACACTTACCATCTAAATGTTGTGGATATGAACCTCTTCCTGTCCGCCCTGATGTACCACTACCGCAACTGCGTTCATATAATTCTTCCCATTTGACACGAATACTGATACCAATCCTAGAATAATCTCTTGCAATGGCTCATCTAGTCCTTATACCAGGAACTGTGTAATCACATTGCGAATGAGAGGTGCCTCTACTAGAAATGGGAGGAATTTTTCTGAATTTACAAGAATGAGAATAAGGTAGACTAAGAAACCTATAAATCCAATGGCTGTGTCTCCATGCCTGAAGCTAAGTCGGTCTTCATCCCATAACTCTAGAAACTCATACCATGACTGCATTTCTGTGACCCTCAAATGAACAATGTTCAAAAGTAAAGAAAAATATTTTTATGAGATTTTAAATAATTTATTTAGGAGACTATTTATTTTTACCAAAAAGTATGTTAAGATCATAACTCTACTCATCTTCTTTTTTAATTAAAAAAATCATGTTTAAGTCTTCTTTCTTATTCTTACAGAATAGGGGGATCGTTTTGCCTTTCAAGATCTCAGAAATGTTTCCCACTCTGAAATCTTGAAATCCAGAAAGAAGATAATACCTGAATAAAGCACTGAAAGTTTTTAATGGTTTGGAAATCTTCTTCCGTGGGTAACCATATTATTCAGACTAATGCTTTCTTACAAGTAGATTTGAAGTCAGCAGCTCCACAGTTTTCACCAAAAATAATATTATTTGAAAACTCCCAGCTAAGGAACAGGTCTGCTTAGGAGGCATTGCACAGTTCTTCTAAAGTATCTATTTCTTGCTCAAAACAAGAATATTGAGTCAATGTCCCACATGGCAAGTCCTGTGTGTTTATGGATGGTGAATAAAGCAATTGATCAACATGCTAACACACTCTGCTGATGCCATAACGACAAATTTGATTTGTGAAAACTTTTATTATTATTTTAACAGTGAAGACATTTGTTTATACGAATTGGATTGAGATCATCAGCTATTATGAAACTGGCAAATCATGGTCAGTGGTAACACCTACCAGCCTGTTTTATACTAATGTTTGAAAATCCCATGGAAAGATCAAGAGGACAGGGACATCACATGTGTGCAGCTCCTCACATTATTTCCATCTTCTTCATTTATTTGTTATTGCTGCATTAATTCTGAATGTTCAAAATACTTTGAGCCCAGCCATGCAAAGATGTAAGACACATGGAGAACCATTTTTGCTATGTTAATTGCAGTCCCTACTTCTCCACGAGTTGTCTTTCTTCATTCAGATACCTACACGGAGCTCTAATAGAGGCTAGATGCATTGGTATGTACTCAGAAAGCATACTTACCTTACATCTCTGATGACCTACACCCTCTTAGACTCTCAGTCCCTCTCCTCTGGCATTACTTTCTGAGCAAGTTTCAACAGCAAACATGCAAAACAAAGACCCATGGGGAAATGTTCCTTGTTATTCGCACAATGGAAAAAAACTTCCCACTTTTCTCCACCAAATTCAATACCCTTGAAGTCTCAGTCTGGTGTTACTGTTTTCTACAGCTGAGGCAGGTTGTAAATTCTGATATCTCGTGATGTTTAAATACTAGAAAAAAGGATGGACAGCACTGTGTGGAGGAGCTCCATTGCTATTCACTAACATAGACAACCCAATAGATATGAGGGTTAGAGATCATGTATTTACTTCAGTAAACTGGAAGCATTCAGGGGTGGAATTTTGTCATTGTCATGGTAATGAACACACCTGTTCTTCTGAGGGCAGAAGCTGTGAAAACAATCCCAGCTACAAAAATGCATGGAAGATACTTGGTTACATGGTACATTTTTAACTTCTTGCCGAGGTAGGAGGACCCAAGACCCCATTTTCTACTTACCTATTTTTGCAAGAGAGGCAAGGAGGATCCAAAGAGTAACTTCATAGGGAATTTGCACATAGTCATAGTCCACTGTGAAAACATGTAGCCTTGTATCTTGTGAAGAGCCAACAGCACCCCCGTGATCAGATTCATGCTGAGGCAAGAAACTCTTGCTCAGGTTGGGCTCATCCACATCAGCAGCAGCAGAACAGCACACCAGACTCGACAGTGACAGCAACCAGTTCAAAAGCTTTGCATGTGCAAGCCCCATGTCTGGGGCTCTGTGACTATTTTATTACAGATATAGCATATAGTGGGTGCATGAAGGTATGCAACACTCACTCCTGTTGATTTGCGCTGCTCGTAGCCACGGCCGCTTCTTCCTCAGGGCTGCTTCATTTACCTGCTAAAGGTCATTTTGAAAGCCCTAATGTGCCTGTCCTGTTCCTTGTGTTACAGATGGACCTGGAGGTTGTATGAAGATACCGGTTCTGCAGGTTCCTCCGACCCAGGTAAACCTTGGCCACAGCATCACCTTGTTAAGGAATAAAAAGCCCTTTCCAACTACGTTATTTATCCAGCCGCTCAGATTTTTTTTCCACTGTCAAAAAAAAAAAAAAATGCTGCAACGTGCACCATTCAGGCAGCAAGCGCAGCACGAGTAAACAGCATCAGGTGGGAGAGACGGTGGCACCCTGGGCAGGCAGGAGAGCTGGCTCCATACCTTCCTCTCCTGCCCTCACTCCCCGTCTGCCTCCCCAGTGCCACTGGCACCTCGGGTACCGCACTTGGCACTGCTGGCTGGTCCTGTCTCACCGGGTAACAGAACTACTCGGTGTGTAAATAAACGGATTCTGCAGGGCTTACGGTAAGGACATCTGGTGGAGGACCACGCAAATTACGTTCTTGTTTAGAAATGCGTTCTCTCTCTTAAATGCATGTATGTAACTTAAGACATTATAACAACAGAAAGAGGAAGGTCTGAGTCACATCACGTGCCTAAAACTGTATCTTGACTTGTCTTGTATTTGCCATTTGTTTTACTTATGCCAGCAAGACATTTACTGGGCAACCCCATTATCCTCCTCCAACACGACATTCACCCCTATGGAACACTTTTTTACACGCTCAGCCTCTTCTCTCCTCCACAAAACCCAACATGTTTAGTGTTAGGATAACAAAGTGTGCGAACATGGTAGTGTTGATTAGAAGCTGCTGAAGCCTGTATTACATCCATTAGAAGTGAGTAAATTTAATTTACTGATAAATTATTCAAATTGCCTACTGATTTGATTGTGTTGGAAAACAGTGCAGACCAATGAGAACAGAGATGTACCCCAAAACAACCAGTGCTGAGGACCCCACATCCACCCTGTATGTGTTTGGGAGGGGATGCCTTCAGGCTAACTGGTCCCACGGACTGGACGTCCCTTCATGGAGAACATCTTCCACTTGACTTTCTGTGGAAAGGGATCCAGTCTGTGCACCTGTGGTGCTTTGTAGTACAAAACAAAAAGCAACAAGTGGTGACAACTGGGAAATTTGCTTCAAAAGCTCATCATGATCTGAACTAAATCCCCAGTGCAAGTGCAACTGCAGTGTCAAAATTTTCTGTGGTACAGCCAGTAATGCCATTTGATGTTCTGTTTCTACATGAGGCACTATCTTCTGCTTCTTCCCCACAGCACCACCACCAGTCCTCCCACCAAAAGCTTTGAACCCAACACAAAGTTAGGTAGATAATGCTCAGCCTGCTTGCAAAGGAGATGTTCTTTTTTCAGTATGCTGGCCCTGTTAACATAAGTATTTCTTGAAGTTCCTTTCCAAGAAGGAATCTGGCAGATGAGCTATTCAATATTAGCATTATAAAAAACAAGGACTTGTTAACTTGAAGGCCCAGTGAAGTCAGCAGAACACCAGATCAGTGGCTCTTCTACTCAGATTTTCTTAACACTAACCATTGCATTTCACTTAGCTACAGCCATACACACACAGGCTGCAAGATGCCTTGAGAGTAAGTGATAGGAACCCTGGGGAGCTAGCAGCCAGAAGGCTGCAAGGGAAAGACATCAGCGTCCCTGGAAGTCTACTAGATGTGACAACCAGGCCTTTGGTTTACAACTGCATACTCATAATACCAACAGGTTCAGTGGGACCCATGAGTGACCAGCACCAGGCAGGATCGGCAGTGTGCAGATGTCTCGGAGTGTGAAATGTTTCACAGCTGCTAGGAACGCTTGCTCCCATTGCAGGAAGGATGGAGATGCCTGGGATCAGCGCTGACACAGTGCTCCTTCTTTTCTCAACCCCTTCGACATACCCAGTTGTAGCAGTCTCCCATGGTACTTCCTTGGTGCTCCCACAGGAGGAGGTAACTCATTGAAAGAGTTTGGGTTTGTCCCACTGGCCCACACAGGAAAATTAAACTGCGAGCTTCCTCTGGAGTTTTCTTTTTTAATCTTTTTCTAGAAAACAAGTATAAAGGTATTCCAGAAGAAATACAGTCCAAAGAACAAATACAGTCCAAAGAACAAAACATTCACATGTATGTCACAATATCACAGCAAAATAATATAATAAATATAATAAAAAAATAAAATAATAATTTACAAAAGATGCTTCACGTTTACAGTTGTGTGCAGTGCCACTTAGTTTTACTGTGGGGCTGCAGCACTGTCACACTGCAGTCGTTCTCGCTGTTCTGGAGCCAGGTATGTCACCGCAGTGGCAGTCCACAGTGGTCAGCCAATGTAGAAAAGGTCTTTTACAATCATGTCATCCTTCCTGAGCCTGCTGTCATCCTTCTGTGAAATTTCTGCTATCAATATACCAGGCTGAATAACCTTTGGAAAAAACCCTTTAAGCTGCAATTTCCCAACATCTTACTAGTTTTTACTGGCATGTGGTAATGCATATATTTCCAGAACTTCTTGTCTGGAGCAGCAGAAATAGAAGACTTCCAGGTAATGACTGGTAAAATCCGAAGAGCTTTCTTCACTACTGGAGGCAAAGTCTCTGGCTCTTGGAAAGCCTGGAACTTTATTAATACCACTTTGATCTTTTTGTCTTCTAACGCACAGTTCACCGCTGCCTGCAGTTCAAAGATGCTTGGTCCGCTGACGTAGGCTGGGCTCAAAATAATTATTGCTCGTCTGCTTTGTTTAATAGCTGTAACAACTTCATCTGTGTATGCTGGAGAAGAAATGGTGATCGTTACTGCCTTCTGTAATGGACTTTTTATCTTATCAGTTCAATAGCTAAACCCCAGAAACAAGAAAATCCAAAAATAGGGATGCTGAGCAATCACATAACCCCTGGAAATGTGTTTGCTATCAGGGAGTACCATGGCCATTCTTATGCAGCCTGGAGAAACAACTTGCTGCTCAGGAGGTGGAGGGCACAGCTGAGACTTCAACACAATTTGTTGCTACTCAAACAGGGTCTCAAGGGACACTTGGACTTGTCTTTGTCTCTCACAGAGACAGATACTGGGGGTTTTCTAATTACTGCAGGTAGCACTGACTAAAGTTGCTCAGAAAGTAACTACTGAAATATTTGGGGTCTTCTTTTCAGGGAATGGAGTCTTCTTGCAAAGAAATTGTTGGACAAGAAGCTTTGTCTCAGCCTAGTAGCTCCCAGCAACCACACTAACGTACGTATTCCTCAGGTGCAGGGGCCAGATATAAAGATCAAAACACCATGAGATTTGAGAAGAAACTCCAGTCCCAAAATATTCCATTTGCTGATCTGGTGCATAAGGTTTTTTGGAAAGTAAAAAACAATTTTATAAAGAACTGACGATTTTCTACCATCCACAGGGACCTTACCTCCTCCTGGAAGAATATCTCTTTCAAGAATGCATAATTTGTATCCATATTTATTTTCCAGCATATCTGGAAGAAGCTCCAGGGCAAATTTTTCCTCACTAATTAAAGTCGAGTCACTTTCAGAAGATTCTAGTTTTGCATAGGACACAAACGCATCAAATTCTTTGCCATCTAAAATAAATAAAAAGTAACACTGTATACATTAACAAGTCTGTCTGAAGCATCCAGCTTCTTTCTTAATGCTCAGTTTCCATTTATATCTATTTAACTAGGCAGAACACAAACCTAAAGTTATCCATGAAGTACAACCATCCAGTTACCCAAAGGTCAACCCTTACTCCTCACTGTCTTGCAAATTTTGTAGACATACACTACCAAAGCAAATAAGGAAGCTACAGATGATTAGTGCAAGAAAGTTTAAATCAGGCATTTTTCTGCATTTTCACAAATGTGGTCCAGTTTTCACCAGTGGAAGATCTGGTGCGTTCCAGTAAAAATCCATTTTGTAGACAATGATTCCAAATCTCTCACTTGACCAAACGCTGATTCCAAAAATACTCATCAATGCACAACCTACTTTGAAAGTTTAGTGAGTTTTAAAAGAATAATGGACTTAAATATTAACTGCTTGCAAAAGATGTACTGTTCTGTTTCTAATCAGAGAGACTGGTACAAGTAGCAAAGCCTAAATCTGATCCAAGTATGAGCTCAGACACCAAGTACTGACCAGTTCCTGAACTTTGTTTCAGTCTCATTAAAATAATATGTTTGTAAAGTGCAGATGAAAAATACATAAAGAAATTTTCTCATCTTTGAAACACCCTGGTACCAATGATCTGAGTTAGGCTCATTCTTAACTACAAGGCAAAAGCAAACCTTATCTATTTGCTGAGTAAAATTTGAACTACACTTGAGGGAGGAGGAAGGAAAATAAAAAGAATTCCTGGTGAAAGAAAAAGACACAGTCGACTCAGTCCAGTTCCCGTATGTAGTTGCTTGATGTCGTTGATGAGACTGCAAAATTTGATGTGGGAACTATTGGAGACTCAAACCTTTTGGAATGGCAGGACATCCTCAGGCAGCCCAAATGACATCAGACACCTGTGTTCAATCACCTGAGTTGTATCATGTCAATACAGTTATTAGGAACCAGAAAGAAATTCAGCTGTTTAGCACCGGGCCTGCTGCAGAGTGAGCTGAGAAGGCTCTAGATTTCACCATATTGACTACGTCTTCACTGCATGGTTCCCATGAGACACCTACCTCCAGCACAGACACCTAACTATAATGGTTAGGTGTCATGGGTGATCCCCATGCCTCAGTGTTAACCTCCTGATTCCTATCCCTAGATGTAAGATTAGGATCACAAACCTGAGCTAGAGTCATCAGATTCCCACACGATCTAGAAGAGCTCATATGGATTCCAGGGAGTAAAGGAAATACACACAGAAAACTAATGACATGCATGTGCTGGGGTTGAACACCTACATTCAGAACCAGCATGCAGCAGAAAGTATGTCATCAAAACAAAACATAGGTGTGCAGATTAGGTTTGGAGGCCAAGGATGTGATTAGACAACACACGTTACATCTCCACTCCTCCCCTCTGCTCCTGGCCACAGACTTTCACCACTTCCTTCTACTGGTGTTGAAGCTCTTGTGGTAACAGAGGAAGCTGATTCACTTTGCTAGCTATTCACTGTCTTTCACCGAGTTATTTTTCTGCTAAGTTGAGCCGATTTAAGCCTACAAGAGCGAATTACCAACAGCAGGCACGCAGGACTAGTGTGGGAATTGAAGGTGGGGCAGAGGGTAACTAGCTTGGTTTAGCTGAACTTCATTTCAGCTACAATCAGAATTGAAGCTCCTTTGCAAACACTTTTTAAATGACAATAAATTGCACTACAAGCTAGATATTCCTCATTTCACCCACAGAGGTCACTGCAATCTTATTAGACAACAACCATTAATAAATACATCACTTGTTTTCCTTTATAACATTACTATTACAATAGCAAGTTAAAAACAAATACACATTAAGCACCACTAGGAATTACTTTTTTTTTTTCTCAGAATTGTACGGAAGGACAGTTACAATCTGAAGAACTTTTGGCACAAACATTTAAGATGCCCAAAGGGTAGGAAATGACAAATACCCAAGTTAAGCAAAGTGACTGCATACGTGGTCTAAAACTGTTAGTACCACACCTTCTGCATTGCTTCTTTCTCCTTGTGGAAGAAGGCAAGATTTTTAAGAGATATATCTGAATTGGCTAAGGAGGAAGCCCAAGGGTTAGAGAGGCATGAAAAAAAAGGTGACCTTACTGCTGTCTTCAACTACCAAACGGAAGGGTACAGAGATGATGGACAGACTCTTCTTTGAGGTGCACAGTAACAGAAAAGAAGGCAACAGACACAAGTTGCAACAAAGGAAATTCACATTAGATGTTAATGAAAACATTTGCACTGTGAGAGTGATCAAACACTGGAGCATGTTGTCCAAAGAGGTCGTGGAATTTCTGTCCACAAGGTCCTGAGCAACCTGGCCTAGGCTGGCTCTGCTTTGAGCAGGGTGTGGGATCGGATGACTCCCAGGGGTCCCTTCCGACCTTGTGGGATTCTGCAATTCTCTGAGCCCTTCTGTGTTAAGAGGGACGGGAGAGAAGAAATGATGGAAAGGAAGAAACAGCAAAATTAAGTCATAACTATTGCTTTGCTGCCCTGTGAGCAAGTCCTTTCAGACTTCGGATAACTTGACATGCATCCACACGAAGTGAGAAGGACATAATCCTGTAGGTGAGGACATGTTTTATGGCCAATCACCTTAGGCAGAAAACGATTTGGGTAGGCACAGCTGGTCTGCACACTCCATGCCCCCATGCTGCAAATGGTGCTGTGTGCATGCAGCACATGAGAGTCAGGGAGCGGGACAGAGGCTGCCACGGTGGAACCCAACGATGTCTTCAACTTCAATCTGTCTCTGTCACATACAGGGTGAGCTCTAAGGGGACTTCCCAGAGGTTCTTAAATCAATTTGTTACCAAAGAGAGGGGAAATTTTGAGTGATTTCCCAAATCGCTTTTGCCAGCTGCCTTAGGGCTCACAAAAATACTTTCTAAAAGGACAGTTAATTGTCTCATTGCGTATGTATTTATAGATATCTAGATACAATTATTTCCCACTCAGGTATAATCTGCATCTACAGATGCAAACACAAAAGCAGACTCAGGCACCTATACCTCAAGCTGCATCAAGATTCAAGAATTTTTAGAAAAATTGCCTTGGGCACATACTATCAGATTTCTTTCAATCCATGTAAGAAAATAATATGGTAAGTTCTTTGAAGTAGGCACTGTCATTTCTGATATATTTTTACACTGCCTAATATGTTGGAGGCCCATTTTAGCTGAGATGATAGGGAAATGCTACTACAGATATTTGAAATATTGGAAGCTGATCACTCTTGTGTAAATGTCAAAATGGTCAACATAATTTTTAGAAATGCAATATTAGTATTTTCCAAACATACACATCTCGGTGCCCTATATCATCTTATTTCTCTCCTTTGTTTATTCTTCTAAGAAATTATTTGGCTTCAAGTGAAAAAGGACTCTGGAGTCCTTCACTTAGTTCTGCAGCGACATTTGATTCTTGTCCACAGGTTCTGTTGAACACATTGGGAGAATGAAGTTAAAATGTTGATGATGCTCTATTATTCCCTGCAAAAGGACTGCCAAAATTCAACTTCCTGCTCTAATTTTCCGTGGGGAAATTAGGCAGCTTGTAAAAGGCTAACTGTGAGTGTTAGAGGCAATCTACTAAAGGCTAACAGTTGGGTTTAGATATTTCCTCCACACTGCCTGGCTTTTTTCCCATCTGAATGCAGTGAGTGTCTTGCTAGCTTTAACAGACTTTATATCAGCTCAAAGAGAAGAGAGTCCTTAAGAAAATGTAATTAAATGGTTAACTCACACCAGATTAACCCACATGGCAAAAGGCAGTAGAAAAACTGGAGAAAATGAATATTATACAATGTTTCTTACCTCCTGTAGTTTCGCTGTGGACCAGATAACTTCGGTACAAGAGCACTATTTCAATCCAGTGCTGGTAAATAAAGGCAGTGCACAAAAGGAACGCAAACAGAGTAGAAATGGCACTGCACAGTACGTATAAGAGAAACACTGTAGAAAGAAAAGGGTCTATCATAACTCAAGCTTTCCAAAATAATGTTGACACTTAGATGAAAAACTCAGTCCAGAAATGAGGGCAAACCATCTCAGTGTCTTCATTCTTGCCCCGCTGGCAAACTTTAGGGAAGTCAGGAATTCATTTAGCTGCAAACCTTAACATAGAGTTTCAGTCTACCTTCAGGGACCTTTTTTGACTGGTATGAAAAGCCAATCTGTGATGGAAAGCACAGAGAAAATGGTCTGTGGTATGCTCAGCAGGGCAGAAAGCAGTCATCACTTGAGATGGAAAAATCACATCAGAACACACAGAGCGGCACACAGTGCCCTGCTGGAGGCTTCCTGTGCTACTCCAATGGTGAATCTCCACTGTGAACTACGATTCAACGGTTTAATTTCCATATTGATTCTGGTTCTGGCCTTTGCTTGAAAGGCTGCCACATTCATATCAGTAATGGTAACTGCTCAGAAAGATGCATGCTAAGGACTGGGGAAACAAACAGAAACGACCTATGAAAATCAAGGAATACTATTGCTTTCAGCAGCCGCTCTGCTTCACTTTAGTAGATTGCCTGTTAATGTTCAGAGATGCTACTCTCCTCTTCTTCCTCCCAGTTACTCTTGAGCTTCTACTTGGGCCACCTGCCCGCAGAAAGTCCCCAGATACCCCCATCCTTCTGAGTAGTCCTCAGAATAATGTGCCTTTCTAGACATCTACAAATCAAAGTTTTCCCATCCAGCTTCAACAAACTTCTGCAGCTGGCTAAAAAGCCAGTGTCAATGGGAAATGAATTAGTAGCAGCGAGTAAATCAAAATGTTTCTCCAAGGGCAAACAGTCATCCGTCAATAGTTTTACCTCTCTGCTTTCTTTTCAGCTGGATCACAGCTGTGGCATTGCCCACCGAATTCTCAGCAAAGCATGTGAAGTTGCTTCTGAGGTCCCTTTCGGTCACTTCTTTCAGTTTCGCAACATGAAGAAGTGTGTGCCCCTTTAAACCTTTTGGATAAACACTACAGAGAAAAAAAAAATATATTTGCATGATACTTTTGTTATTCATTCACACAATACTCAAGTGTCTTAAATAAAAAGAAAGAGCAGTTTGCAACTTCTTAACATTCAGCTTGAACTTTTAGCAGCGATCCAATATTCTGGTTTGGAACTTCAACTTGGTTTTTACACTGTAAGAAAATACTAATGTCAGAGTTCTGCAGACTGAGAGGTTTACTCTTAATTCATCAGCTGAGCAAAATGCTTAAGCACTTGCCTAGTTTTAAAAATATAGCCCCCTTTGTCATCTTTAAGATTATTTGTGTTTTTCTAAGATGTAAAAAATTCCCCAGTGGAGATGCAGGGAAGTGAAACTTCAGAAAGAAGTCCCAAGAGAGAACTAGCTGGGCAAAAAGATTGAGCAGCGCAGCCTCTCGCACAGGGGTAAAAAGCCCAAGGGCAGGATAGGCAAACAGAATAAGAGAGATACAAGGCTCAGAAGTATAGGCAATGAAGCGGTAACAGAGGAATCCCTTTGGAGCTGAGAGAGGGTTGTGGGGTACACATCTGTGTCTGCAGCCACTCATGAATACCCAGGGTTTCTGAGTCTCAACATTTCTCTTTGAAAGCCACAAGTAAAGGAGTCTCTATGTGGTCCTGAAGGCACCTCACATCATACTATTGCAAAATGAGAGTCTACCATGGCCCTACCTCTGCTAACTCAAGATACACAGGCATGAGCACGGGCAAGGATTCAACCTGTACTGGAAGTCTGCTGGGGATGTTTTATTCATTTGGGTTTTAAAAAAATAAACAAACAGAAATTGTATGCATGCAGAAAGCAAAAAACTTGGTGAGAAGAACATTACGAATCTAAACATTCAAATGTTAGGAAAATCCAATTTCCAATCTACTTCATGACTGAGTGTGTGTGTGCGCATGTGTGTGTGTAATACTATAATTTGCTGGGTTTTTTCCCATATGACTCCTATTAAGAACTTGATTTTAGCAGTGACAGCAGGGCATTTGCTTCCCCCGGTGTACAGAAAAGTTTTCCCATAAAGATGACTCAGGGCTTGCCCGTGTTGCCTTCACTATGTTTCTTGCCCAAGTTGGACACTGCATAAGTGAATGAGACAGGCAAGTACAGGAAGGAAAGAGAAGTGTGGTGACTATTTGGATTGTCCCCAAATCACAGGAAATCTTTCCCCTACGTGTTGCTTCTCTGCAGGGTCCAGTTAATTCTTGCCAGGGAAGACTCCTGAAATGCAATGTCCTGAAATTCAGTGCTTTAAGTCCTCAGACTGAGTCAATAAGCACACCCCAATGTCTGAGGCACCCAAATTCCTTTCAATGTCCACAGTACCGTTTTACTGATTTGGGTTATTCCCCACTTGGAGACAGCTTCCAAAGACAAATTGTGTGAGTTGCCAGCCGGGCACAACAGCATGAACACTTGAAAACAGCTGATGCAGGCATAGGCCACCAAGCACCATCCGTGTTGAAGCTGTCCGTGAGCTAAAGCTTTAGGAAGAAGAGCTAAGATTGCACAGAAGGTTTGACTGTATGGCCATCAATATGTGAAGTGCACATGTATGTGAAGTGCACATGCCTGTCATATGCTCATGGACATACATTAACATGTTAAAGAACAGAGGCTTCTGAGTTTCTTTCAGTAAAATGCATTCAGTAAAGCTGTTGTAGAAGGATTTTTGCAGTTGCTGACTGTAGTAGTAATCAGACTACTGTTTTTTTTTTTCTTACCTTGTTTCCTGATTCAATTTCTCATTTATATTTTCTTTGTTGTTTCTTTTCCATGTTACCTTCATCAGAGAAACTTTTTCAAACCCAAATTGTACACGGCATTCCAATTCAAGTGGCTTCCCTGGAACAAATTAGCACAGGAAAACCATACGTGGACGTCACCAGAATATTTTTCTCTTAAATAGCCTGGGATCTGTATAACATATGATGCTTCCTTTAATACCCACAAAGATATATATCAAGAAATAAACCTACATTTTATATACAATTCTCATATTCCTAGAGAGCAAAGCTGCTTTGCTTTGTCAAGATCTATCATTATCTAGCAATACCTCATTTAAACATTTTCTTTCACTTCCAGATGAGGAATCGAAACTTACCAAGCTCTGCCTCGAGAATCACCACACCACTGGGATACAAGAAGTTTGGTGGATGGATAGTGGTTTTTGCTGCAATTAACAGGAATATTGTTAATAACTATAACGCTATCATCAGTGCAGAAGACCAGAGAAAATATCTTATAGAATTTTCTTTCTCAAATGTTAGATGGAATTTAGATGCCTAAGTCCATGAGTATATTTACAGTTGTTGAGGTGTCTGAGAGTTCGCAGATAAGGCAGTTCTGACCACAAAACTTGTGTAGCTACTTAAAGACCTGCTGTCTCTGCTACTCTGAGGCATTGCCATCTTACACGAGCTGGGGAGCTCGCTCTCTAGCCTGCACTTCAGGATATTTAGGATTCAGAAACCAGGTCCCCCACTTTCAAAATGCCTTGAAGGACTCAGTCCTCATACCAGTTCCCTGCCAAGCCCCATTCCATGCCCAGTAAGCACGCATACAGTGTACACACCTCATTCACAAGCACAGGTACTTGCATTAAAATAATCTTTCTTTTTTCTCCCCCCGTCCGAAAAAAGAAAGGGCTGCCAAAGGGCACAGTTAATGACATCCTCTGATATCCTAGGAAAGTCCCATACTGCAGGAAGTGGTGCCACATAACCTTTTTTTTTTTTTTTTCAAACCAAGCCAAAGCACAGAAATGTATGCAAGATGCAGGGGGAATATATATTTATAAGGCATGCTTCAAGTGTTTTTCTGACTGTGCTATGGAGTGAGGGAAAAGAACTGAGAAGCACAGTGCATTAGCTCAGATTCAGCCAGATCAGAATAGAGCTAGTTCAGACCTGCTTGGAAAATATTGTGGGAATATGGCCAGAGAGAAGAGTGAAGGAGCACCAGACATTTTAACCCAGCACATAGAGATCTCAAAAGTTAGTGAGATGTGGTTTCCAGGCCCTGTTCCTGATGAGGTGTATATATTTTTCCCACAACTTTTTAGAACCATATGCATCAAATATCTGCAAAAAAGAGACCAGCTATTTCAGAGGAGTGCTGTCCTCACTAGACCATAGAACCAGATTGCCTCCCCTGACATCTTTCTTTCACTCCCTAAATCTTGTTCTTTCTTCCACAGAGTGGCCCACTTTCCACCAGGATGCTGAGAATAGGTCCTGTGCTACTGTCATACGGATACAGCTGTACTGGGTCCACCCAGCTCAGGGTATAGAACAAATGTACCTATGCTTTCCTCTGGGACCTCTGATTGACTGGAGTGACTGGCACGTCTGACGAGAGTGTCTTACAGCACTCAACCACAGATATCTGGAGAAAAGCATAACTACGTCCCTCGTGTAGCAAACGAAACAGAGCCTCCCTCGCTCGTGATCGTGAGTTGCGGGCACGCTCCCTCGCAGGGTGTTGACATTGTCCAACAGCACTCTGCCAGGCAGCACCTGGGCTTCCCCTGAACGGCAGCAGAGAACAGTCAATATTATGGAAAAGGTTACCTGAATTTGAAGGAGTATATAAGGCCATGTCGTATCACTGTGCCACAGAGTTCTGCTCAGTTTTATTTAGTAATCCCTCCAAAGCCTAAAAGAATAGGTCATGCAGGCAGAAATGCTTCCCCCCAAACAGCATGCACCACAACAAATGGCTTGTATGTTTGTTAGACTGTTCAGAGGTCTCCTGTTTCCTCCGCTGTTAAAAAGTCACGTGGGAGATGGGCAGTGATCCCACCAACATCACCTTTCTCATCATCCTCATGTCTCATCCATGCCACAAGGAACGATTTTGTTATCTAACTAACTCCTACTTTCACTTAAGCCTCTACTTCAGGGACAGAGGTAGGACTGCTTTCGTCCACATTCCCCGTGCAGGATTAGCACTCCTCCCTCCTAGCACGTCAATATCTTCCTAACACTCCCCATACGGTACGTGGCGAACATTGGCACCGGTTGGAGTTTCATGAATTCTACTCCCAGATCAAGACATCTAAACTCTTTTCTGGATTTGATCCCCACTGTTAGGAACTACAATAAATCCAAGGCAGAATTAGATCTCGAAAGTTATGGTTTTGTATGCTACGTGTTATTACTGAACATTGACGGTCCTAGTGAATGTCCCAACATGTCCTCAGAATATTGGAAGAGGATGTTAATGATTGTGCAGCTAATTCAGTTTATGGGTTTTTCAGAACAAGAGCCTGAACAAAAGACATAAATAAAGTAGGAAAGAATAGAGAAAGCATACTTTACCTGAGGTATTGAGTTTTTATATTACTCACCAATGACTTCTACTGTTACTGCTGTTCTCACTGTCCACTTGGTAGTGTTGTCATACAGAGTGTAATCACACACATATATTCCAGCATCTTTTTCGTAGGTTGGATTCAAGTAGATTTCATCCTGCTTAAGCTTTAGGCTTTGTCTGCTTTTCCTATGTTTTATCTGATGACCATCCTAATGAAAAAAAAAAAAAAAAAAGAATTCAAAGTCTTTTTGTTGTTGTTATTGCTGTTATTATATTGTATTTTAAGATATTTGGATAGGATTACCATGGCAATAGGGCTAAGTCAAACTGTTTCCACTGAAGCCCAAAAAAAGATTTATTAGGAGCCTGAGGACTTTTGTCAGTTACATTAAAAAATTGTGGTCTATAATATATGAATATCATTGTCTTTTTAAAAAAAAAATATTTAAAATTTGTGGTTGCTGAGAGAAATGTGAAATCATGAATCTAATGTAAATTAAATTCCTATTACTAAAGAGCAACAAAAAGGATCACTTTTTTGATGGACTGGGTATTTTTTATTTTGTAAATAAATTATTTTGAAAGCATTTTCATGTTATTTTATGAGAAGTAAATCATGGTTTTGGATTGTCTGAGATGATAGATTGACAACACTGTCACTAGTTTTAAAAGGATGTAACCTAACTATTTTTTGAAAAGTACCCCTATTTTTCATCTTAGTATACTCATATTCTCTAAGACCACTAAGAGTTTTCCTTAAATTAAATTCCTGGAAAAAAATCCACTAATGCAAAATGGAAAGAATCTTCTTAAATTCAGTGGACTTCAGGTCAAGATGTAGGTAAAGATGTACTTCATTTAAGGTTTGAAAGTAAATGACTAGATCGTCATTCTACTTGTTAGAATAAATAATAGCAGGTAGTAAAATGCACAATTGAAATTCCAATCATTTTCATTTGCTCATTTATACAGGTTTAGATGGTACATTACAGTCCTTACAAACACAACAGGAATAAATTTTAGCTTGTAAGTATTTTAGTGGTCATTTGAAAAAAAGTAAGTCAATAAAGTTTCAGTGGAATAGTGTTTCATTCAAAACAGGAATTTACGAAAGAATAATTTGAAACAATAATCTTAAAATAATTTTGTTTCTAACAAGCCCACTTTTTCTTTGGTATATTTGATGTTTTCGGGATTTAAAATGTCAAAACAAAACTTAGAATTTTAAATTTCAATAATATGTCAGTTTTGTAAAGAACTTATTTTGATTCTCAATTACTTCAATTTTTTAGCTGAAGAGAAAGAATTTCTAGGCTTCTCTTTCATGGATTAATATTTTGGGTGAGGCAAATTTCTTCAAAACTCTTACTTACAGATTTGATGTATTGCAATTCAATATTCTGCTTTTGGGTTTAATTACTCATGCTGCATTGTCTGCCAAAGAAAAGTTCAAGAACCTATGGCACTTGAGCATTAACTAGACCTAAAGCTATACCTCCACTGAGCTCTTACAAATGCTCAAGAGAGTGACTCTTACCTTGTACCATTTTACATCTTGCTTTCTTATATGGCTGTAGCATTTTGTCCCAGGACAAGTTATTGAATTCCCACTGCCAGCAAGAAGATATAGCATATTTGTGTCATAACTTGAACATTTTGCCACCTTCTTTGTTTGAACCTCCAAAACAATTTTGAGACATGGGAATTTTTCCCTGAGTGATACAGAAAAAGAAGTTAAACATTTAATACACAAAACAAAACAATTAATTCTTGCATAGAAATACCAGCTTTTTGCTCCATTACATACCCTATCACACAGGTGTACACTCCAGAAGCACTGTCCTTTACTGGCTTAAACCACAGTGCACCCCCTTGGAGAGCAGGATTAGAGCTTTCCTTGATAGCCTTCGGTGGCTCTTTATCTTTCTGACGCCAGAACCATTTCACCTTATGTTCTTTCAGAAGTGAGTTCTTATAAACGTGGGTAGTGTCTCTATCCGGTAAAGCACATTCTAAAACAAACTCCTCATCGCTAATAGCACGATACCATATTTGAGGTTCAACATGGGGACATCCTGAAAAGCAGGACAATAAGATATCAGCACCACCTGAAAGAACACACAGTCAACATGATTTAAAAAAAAAATTAGGAATACTACAAAAATACAACTTTACCTTTCTTTGTGTTAAATATTTTTTTATGTGACCAGACACTAGGCTAATAGAGAATTGTAAACATGAAATTTGCCAATGTTCTCAAAAGTTTAGTCAAAGGTTTCCAAAGGCTTATTAGGACTTTTTCAAAAGCCCAATGTGAAAATAGCTTAAGATTTTTAAGCAACTGAAGGTTTTCACATAGGTGTTAACCTGTTAAACCTCAACCCTATAAAAAACCAGATGTAGGTCTTCTAGCTCTCATCATATTAACGAGAAGGGATTGACATGAACATGAAGAAGCAGAGCCTGCTCGCCACACTCCCTATTGAGGGTAAGACTGACAAGCATTATCATCTCCCTGCTTTCAAATCTTGCCGCTCTTATGTTTCAGTTACGGTCACTAAAATTAGACAAATTTTTGGATTCTGAAAGTTGTGGTCACCCACTCTAATCCCAAATGCTCTCAGGGTTGACCGATCTTGCTGTGTAACCCCTCCTGCCAGGATGTAGTAACCCCTGAAAGTATGGCAGGATTTCACTTCAGCAGAAGGGAGGACATGACTTCTTCGGTTCCTTGCCCGGCCACCTGGGAGACTCTTCGCAGTTTCAGTTTCTCTCTGCGAACTGAATTGGATCAAGCTCCTCCAGAGAGATTGTGTGGGTGGAAGACTTTGATACATCCGTCTCGCCCTGCCTTTCTCTTCCTTCTCCCCCCAACAGGCTTGGAACAGCTGCTGGGGACTTAAAGGAGTCACAGAAGCAATTCATTTGCTCCATTTGATTCTCAGAAATTCTCCTTTACATTTGCCGTTTTCTTTTCATTGGGGAACTGAGTTTTGAATCATATTAGCATCAACTGTATTACCAACACTTAAAAAGCTTGCAGAAAGGCTAGAAGCAGCTCTTTCCCTGACACAAGCATGAACAGGTGCACAAAAAGCTCAGGAAGGCATGGCAAAATGCAGATCCATTTTTCTCAGCTGTCATTAAGCACCACGAACACCAAACCTTACCAAAACAGACTCTTACCTGGCAAGTTAATCTCTGTAACTTCTGCCCCACTGACAAACAATGCTAGGATCCAGCACAAAGTGAGCATGATTATCAATTTTGGTTGATATTCTGAGACATTTTCTTTAAGAATCATCTTGCTCTCTGTAAAAGAGGAAAGCAGATCTTTTTTTTTTTGTAAATAAGACTCCAATAAGGTAGATGATAGGCAGTTACATATTTTGTCATGTAGCTCTATAAAACTTAGTGGACAGTATTTCCTAGATATTATGCTTTTAAAAAATGGGGTTTGCAGCACTCTTCCTGCTCATACTGTTTCACACAAATGCAGGATAGATGATAAGAATATGCAACAGTCTCATTAAATACATCTTGCATAGAGTTGCTCACAGATGGATTTCCAAGTTATTCCTACAGCAATACAGAACTCTACAGCTGGAGTGGAAATGCAGGTCTTTCAGCACCTGTTACTGTTAGAGGAGGAACCGGTCCTGTAAGATGAGTGATAAGATGTCAAATAACAAAATCAGCTTTACTTAATGACAACTATCAGCAAGAAACTGAGAAAGGCATAACTGGCACCAAAATCCATGGAGCTCTCTTGTATCTTGAAGGCCAACAGGCCCACAGTGTGTAAACTGGATTCCTTTGGGATTAAACCAAATCTGAAGACTTGCTGTAGCTGCAAATGGCATTGAGTCCATGGGACTATGCAGAAGTAAAACCCTCAAAGCATGTACTGTGTGGACACCAGGTCTTTGGTTCTAACTCTTTCACCCAAGTGACATGCTCTTATTGGGCTTTATTACCAGCTAAAATGGATATACCCTAAGATGTCCACTAGGGTCAGCAAAGCAACCTAAAAAAACCCTTCTTCTCCTTCATGACTTACCTGCATGTGCAGCATCAGGCCTCACTCTGCACCACAGTACTGTGCATTCACTGCTTGAATGACCTTAGCAGAAACCTGCTCAACAGGGGAACAC
>NW_010524000.1:44996-78107 GCF_000687285.1 Phaethon lepturus
ATCATAAGGTGTCAGCTCTGTGGTGTGTCACCCGTGAGCTGAGACCAGGAACACCCAGGGCATTTGCCACAAGGCACTCAGCTGCACCCAGATCCCTATATTACAGCACCCTGTCCAAGGTGAAACCCCAAACCCTACTGTATGAAGTGTTTTGCCTTGCCTATTAAAAGATTTGATCTGTGTCCCACAGCCTTCTGAGCCACAGGGATAGAGGGAAGGCAGGCTGCCAAGCATGCATATTCAACAGCCATGGCTTAATTTGGGTATTAAATAAGAACATATCCAACACTTGTGACTGACATGTCTGGAGTGCCTGATCCAGGATCTCGGTGAGTAAAGGCTATGTGCACATCAAGCAACTGAGACCTCAAGGAGCTTTTTTTCTTTTGCTCATGTGGCCGCAGAGTGACTCTGCATTTGCACAGCTGCTAGAGAGGCACTGAGTCAGCCCGAGGGAAAAAAAAGAAAAGGTCAGGCAAAGGCTAGTCCCTTGTCTGTTGGCACCTCATGCAAATCAGACACGACTCACACAGGCAGGCAGCAGGAGAGCATCCAGTGCACACTGAGCTAGCAAGAGAGGTGAAGAGAACTCCCACTCTGCACTTTTTCAGGCAGCTATTCTGTGCAGAGAGGAGTACTTTAGTCACCATTCTCTTCAGCATGTTTCTATTCCTTTCAACGGAATGATCTATTTTTACACTCAGAGGTCACACGGAGTAGGTTAACTCATTTGTCTTAACCCACCCTGGTGCTTTGTTACAGATTGGCTGCTGCCAACAATCATCGGCCCATACATCTTTTAAAATCATCCTGAAACTCCAAGCCGATGAGTAAGTCTGATTAAAGAGACAATGTTTCCTACCAGCACTGGGCAAAAGCCATCCTAAACTTTAAGACGACTGTTCTTATCCACTGCATAAAGTTTAATGGATCCTGACTCTTTTAAATCTGTGTTTATGCCAGTTGTGAAGACCTCTCTCAAGGCATTCATTACAGCTGTAGCTCGGTCCCTATTCACGCTGTATAAAACAAAGGATGATGTTTTGAGTTACGGTGTCACCCATCAGCCTAAATGACAAAGGCATACTGGTGCTAGTAGCAAGCAGGACCCAAGGGCCTTGTGTGTGATTCAGTGCTGCAGTCCATTCGGCAGGTGAGACGCTGCAATGGGTCCCTGTTGTCAAAACTGGAAGGTCTTGTCTACTTTTCCGTCCTTCCCACTTCCCTCTCCCTTGATCCCAGAAGAACATTCCAGCCCCTCTCCTGTGACAGCTCTGGCCCTCGCTGGTGACTCAGTTCAATCTGTTAAGCCATCAGAAGCTATCCGAGGAGTGTCTGACCTGGCACGAGATAAGCAGTGGAAGCGTTTACTTCCCAGCTGCCCGTTTGTCTGTAATCGGGGACACACAGGCTACGTGTAGCAAAACCACACCGAGTCACCATTCACAAAGCGTTTAATAACGCCAGTGATGTATAATCTCTCTGCTCTCCACTTTACCGCCGTACTAACAACGCCCTCTTCAAGCTCGAAAGGTCACCACAAATGGGGAAGCAGTGTGAAAGGGAGGGTTAACTAATGAATGTTATAACTTTGGTTAACCATCTCTATAATTTTCTGTTGTCCTTTGCTAGCCATGGGAAAACACACCACCGCCAATCTTTCTGCTGACTGATAACACTTCTATTAGAGAACCTCAGAAACTTTGCATTTTTCTAGTGCTTAAAAAGTACGGTAGCATGTGAAATTAAGTGTCATCTTGCAGTGTGCTTGACAGGAATCAAGAAATTCACAGCAGAAGCAGACAGCAATTACTCAAGGAAGGGGATACCTGAAACAGGATAGTCTAAAACTGACCATTCAGGTGTATTTGCACTGCAGGTGGATGCAATGTGATTCACTGGCTCAATATATTCAGTGACTCATTTTATCTTTGTCAGTATCTGCCAGAAAAAGAAAAGCACTCCACTCTGGGCAAAGTATTATCAAGGGTCTCTCTGCCTTCTCCTGCCATGTACACACACATTTTATCATACCCTTAGTCTAGGAATTTAGGATGCCATTTAACTGGAAAGTAACTTATATACAAAGGAAACTAATGTGGTCTTACATAATCTCCTTTGGTAACAAAATGTAAGAGAGAAGAATAAGAACTGTATTATTTGGCCTATGTTTCAACTTAAAGGACTCTCACAATTAAATCTCTATTTCATAGTATTTTGTGTGCATTTACATAAAACATAAGCAAAAGAAATCAAAATCAGTTTCTTAAGAGCTGCACCGAGTTTCATGAAATCTCTGAAGTGTAGTAAAGAGTGGCGTGCCACTATCTTACAACCAGCTATTCTGATTCTGATGAAAATCACTTCAGTGTCAGAGCTATCAATTCCTGTGTCTTGTTTTGGATTTACATCATGGAAAGGCAAACCTACTCTGATTCTAAGAGTAAGATTAGTAATAGTCACTCAGAAGAAAAAAGCTTCATCATGTCTATAAAGCAAAAAAAAAAAAAAAAAATCTAATGAAGCTACTTACTAACATACTACTGTTTGGTCTGACCAAGAAATTAAAACCAATTTACTTTAAAATGCACATTCAAAGACAGTAAAACCAACTCACCTGTCAAGCAGATGGGGTAGGGAGGGCTAAAATCTGAAGCTAAAAGCTATCATTAAAAGAAATAATTATCTGAAAATCTTACCTGCACATCCTACTCTACATGATAAGAATTGTGGTTAGTTTTAGCTCTGCACAGTGTTGAGTCTGTTTCCTTTACAGGAATTTCCTCTACCTCACTGTCATCATCCCTTCCTTTCTCAGTTCAGTTGCGTTAGGTTCAAAATTTCCGGGTCATATTCTTGTAAAAAGAACAGGGGAAAAAAGTTTGCCCCTAGTAAAAGATCAAAGCCTTTTGGGTTTTAAAATCTTCTATTTGTGTGCAAAATGCGTTGGACTCTTTATTTTGCTTCATTTAAGGTCATGAAGGGTAAAAGTTTATTTCTTTTTTGCCCAAATGCTGGCACTAGATGGTTCCAAAAAAGTGTGTAATATCTGAAATCTACAAGAGAGCCATACTTCTACCCAGCACTAAATAATATTCACTAGACAAGCAGAGGTCTCCTTATCCTTCATTGCCTCAGCTACTTTCCACACCTACTGCAAGCAGGCACCATAAGGGGGCTGTGACACACATTTTCCATCTGTGTCCTCCCAGTTAAGCCCTGTTGGTTACCCCAGTGCAGCTTTGGCAGAAAGAGAAAAGAGAAGCC
Organism: Phaethon lepturus; assembly: GCF_000687285.1. Taxonomy (NCBI): domain Eukaryota; kingdom Metazoa; phylum Chordata; class Aves; order Phaethontiformes; family Phaethontidae; genus Phaethon; species Phaethon lepturus. The sequence continues at coordinate 48,264 of NW_010524000.1, forward strand.
CTGACGAGTATGAGCTATCTGTGACTTGCCCCTTGGACCTGCTAGGCAGGCAGAGCACTTCAGCGTATACAGTCCCACATGGTCCAGCCCTTCTTCCAGGCTTCCTGTATGGATGCGAAACCCACCAAAGACAGGCTGCACAGTGGCTCAAACTACACAAAAGCATCTGAGAGCACCTTGTCATCAATTCAGACCCCACTTCTCCCTATTTCAATAGAGGCCATGTAAATATATAGGTCCATCAGTTTGCACCAGACTTACTTCAAGAACAGGATGACATTTCTTCTTTTCTTGTGTGAAGTTCACTCTCTCTACTGCAAATTGGATCAATTGCTCTATCTCCACAACAAGCATCTAAAAAAGGCTTTTTGCTATGTAAGAGGCAATTGCAATGTTAGCTCTGTCTATACACATACCTTTAGGCATTGTCCACTATTAATGCTTGGTTATATTGGGTCCTGAGCGTTTGGAAATTTAAAATGTCTGTTCACAGCTTCTGCCATGTGTTTATTTCTCTTCCCTTTCCAGAACAGAGCCCATTGACGATCAAGCTTGGTGATTGCCTCCCAAACCATCTTCAGTGTTTTGCCCCAATATAAAATATGTTTGGTATATAAGTTACAAAAGGCTCCAATATATATCCCTGGAGGTTTCAGTATAAAGAGTTAAGCTTTTTGAAGGTGTCCTTGAAGGAATTATAGAATGCAACACAGATAAAGTCAAGCCCATGCCACCTTCAAGCCACTGCTCAGACTATCACAAAGAGAGAATGGTTCTTTCCCAAAGATGCATCTTACAGACACAAAATATACTTCATTCATTTTAAGTACTAATTGTCATACTCTAGAAGTAATAGGTTTATTACGTTCCAAAAATTAAGTAGAGCAATCCAACTGCTAGAGCAGATCTTAGACTTACAACAGAAGCACCAGTCACATAGAGTTTTGAAATCCATGCTGCCAGAAAACTGAGCGGTATGTCATACTGGTTACAACACTACGAAAATTTTGTCAAATACTAACAAATATTTGGCTGAGCCTCTGCTCCAATTCACCCCTTTCTCTTTTGTAAAAGTAATATATATGCTAAAAATGCAGCCTCACACACCTGTACTTCCCAGGTTCAGATTTACCCTTTGCTGCTAGAGCACATTTATAAAGGAGAGGGTAAAGGACTGCTCCAGAATACCCTCCCTGCTTCCTCTCTCTCCCTTCCCTCTCCTCCCGCTCACTCACTCACTCACTCACTCACTCACTCACTCACTCACTCACTCACTCATCTAATATATTTTATACTACAGCCCCAGGAAATTGCAGGCTGCGTTCTCAGGAGTGCTTCCCCACCCTTGTGGAAAGTCAAGGTAAGGGTCCATATCTTACCTTGTCCATCTCACTTTTGCTCAAACGTTTTGCCAGCCAAGAAGCAGGGGGAAAAATGCACCATCTCAGTGTGTATGTAGTATAGTCTTATCGTACTGGGAGGATTACATTTCTTTATTATGCTGTCACTATTCTGGCTTGACACATTTACACATCACCTCCTCCTCTGCCCAGCTATGGTTAACACCGAGTGGTAAGAAATTTTCCGCTCCAATTATCTTCTACACTGAGTCAGTGGTGTTGGTTCTGCTGCCACAGGAGGTGTCTGAACAATATCTAAACATGAACCTCTGTCCGTTTCGTACCAGGTTATGCAGTCAGTGAAAAGGCATACAGCCAAGGGCATCTTACGGAGCAGTGGGGTGACACTTTATTATTCCTCTGTGAAATAAAGGAAGATGGTGCAGCAAATATGCTGCACCACAGTACATTGTGGTTTTGGGCATCAGGGTGTAATATGGCCAGTGCCACAGAAGTACTTTGGATGTACGAATAACTTAATAGATCACTTGTGGAGAGAAAAAGAGCAAAGCAAATACTTACGACCCAGGCCTTTAAAAGCTTTTCATTCTCACAGTCTTTAATAGTTAATTAGAAAAGCTCATCTAGCAACTTCAAATTCCATGCCAATCCCCTCTTGCCTTCCTTGACAGTCTAGCCCGCTTACTGCCAAGCCAAGAAACTTAAAACTGACAAGGATAAACGTTGTTTTACAGGTTTTCTTTCAGAAGCTTACTGTGCTCCAGCACAGATGTAGGTCAGAATAGTTTCCCTACTACTGTTCTAGTGGCTTTAATGCCCATCGTAAATTTATTCATGGCCGTATGTCTGTGTGAATACTGCTCCTTAGCTTAAGCAACTCTTCTTCTTTCTAGTACTTTTCCTGTATGCATTTGTTGACAAAGGTGCTTTTCCTTTCCCTGTTCATTTTACCAGCCTAAACAATTTAAACTCATCTAGAAACCCTTCAGGTGATTCTCCTGGTGATCCTCATGGCTCTGCCTTTCAGGTCTCAAGGTCTCATTTCACTGGTTATTTGCACTGTATCATTTGATTTTCATTCATCATACTGGCAGCTGACAAAAATCCTGAGGTTCTCACAAGTTTTCATTTCCAAAGTATGAGTTCCGTCCTTATAGTTGAATTTTTGATGCTAGTCCCCAAAGGCAATATCTTCCTTAAGTACTACAAAAATAAATATGTTTAATTTAATATGCTTAATTTAATAAATAAGCCACTATACACAGACAAGAGACATTGCTATCACAGCTGAGCTGAATATTTAGGCTCCAATTGAATGCCTGAATTCAGAAATGAGGTCTACATCATAATGAAGTCCCTCAAGAGCTCTCTTTGCTAGGGATGTTCAGATTATTCCTATTATGTACTGACAGCTCTTCATGAACAGATTCAGTCTCTTCTGAATTTGCCCAATTGTTTCTAAACAGTCAGATTAATACAGCATTACAAATAGTTTTGGAACCTTTTATGGAACAGCACTCCACCATAGTCAAAAAACCTCAAATTCAGAGCTACAATATTCCTAAACAGTTTTGTAACCACATATTGACATGAGGTCTCCAGCACATCACTGAAATTGGCTTAACTATGCCAGTGGATTAGAGCAATAAGCCATGATTCTATTTTATTATCTTTCATAAATACCTTTAGCCATATATTGAACTCTATTATTTTTGTATTCAATAGGTAATAAGCAACAAATACATTACAGTGGACTGTGTTATATCTCGCTGTTGTACATACTATATCTGACCAATAGAGACCAGATAGAAGATCAAATGATGCAATATTGTTTGATCAAGGAGCAGCTGAGGGAACTGGGGTTGTTCAGTCTGGAGAAGAGGAGGCTGAGGGGAGACCTTATCGCTCTCTACAACTACCTGAAAGAGGGTTGTGGTGAGGTGGGTGTTGGTCCCTTCTCCCAAGTAACCAGCGATAGGATGAGAGGAAATGGCCTCAAGTTGCGCCAGGGGAGGTTTAGATTGGATATTAGGAAAAATTTCTTTACTGAGAGGATGGTCAAGCATTGGCACAGGCTGCCCAGGGAGGTAGTGGAGTCACCATCACTGAAGGTGTTCAAAAAACATGTGGATGTGGCACTTTGGGACATGGTTTAGTGGGCATGGTGGTGTTGGGTTAATGGTTGGACTCGATGAACTTAAAGGTCTTTTCCAACATTAATGATTCTGTGATTCTGTAATATGAGACAAATCCCTGTGATGAGTTGTTTATATATTTAGCTGACAACGAAACCAAAAAATGTGGTCTATCTGCAGCTGCTTTAATTGAAGTGCAGGAAATTTGGATTCTTAAACCACAGGAAGCTGTCATGAGTTGATCAAAACTGGAATAGAATCTTGTGGAGCCTTTTTTCCATTTGTGTTTACGTAACTTGTGGCTATTGCAGAAAGCTTGGTAACTACTGTTTCGCTCAGGCACTTTATCTAATTACAACTACTAAATCAGAAAACTATTTTCCCAGAATGCAATCACATTTCCTTTTTCAAAACACTGACTACTTTTCAACTACGTCACAAGCATCTCATTAGGAAAGGCAATATTTCAAACATTTTATTAAATATATATAGGATTTAATGATATAAAAGTTGCCTCTTCTGTGCAAGCCAGATCGTAGTAATCTCTAAAAAGAACACATTTTTTTTTTACTTTCTCTGAGAAAGGAAGATAGAAAAGGACAACTTTAATATATACCAACAGTTCTAGAGTAACATTACAGACCAGACTCACATGTCTATCTTCTCACCTGTTAATCTTTATTTTCCTGCCAAATTTTATTACCTTTTACCATTTACCCCTGGTTTGCAAGTTCTACCTCTCCTCATATCTCTGTAAAGAATGCAGATGGTAATGGAGGAACAGAAGTGCTTATAGGAGGAAATTAGCGATACGGAACCAGACCTGGTGTCCGTTTGGAAGGACCCCTTCACTCAAAGAGTCTCACCAGACTTGGTGCAGACATTGAAGATGGACACAGGACAGGGTACATGGACAACTATAATTCACAAACCTTCTACATTTCCAGGCCCTTATATGGTACTACACTATAGTATTGATACTATATACAACAGTCCAAACTCTTCCCAACATTTATGTTCAAATTATCAATAGACAAGAAGACTTCTTTGATACTCTTTCTTCCAGCCTGCATTGTGTGTAGTAGAAAGTGGTCAACCAGGGACACTAAAAAAATGCAGACACAGCCTACGCTCTGACAGTCAGTACAATGTTGTAGCATGTGCAACAAAGACAAGAATCTTCAAGACTGGTGTCTTACAACAGCTGTCCCTTCACTGATCCCATCTGCATCCTCCTCTGGGAAATCACATATTCCAATTGCTTGTTTGGATTTGGCTTTTTTTTAAATTGTTCTACAGTACAAATGACATGTTTATTGCTTGTGGAGAGCAGGTCTAACAATGCTCTTGCTTTTTATTGCATTCTTTCTTCTTACTGCAAGTTTGATTTTTGACACTTACTACTGTCTGACTGCATCAAAAACAGAAGCCACAGATGTGGAGGGGGGGAAATAAAGTTTTATTAAGTGCAAAAATGGAACAAAAAATGCAATATAAATCACTGAAATAACCCATTACCTCAAACCAACTATCATGGGAATTCAGTTATAAATTGACATACACGATCAGGCAAATCAACACAACTACAGTCTATAAAAGTCATATTAGCAACTCCTTTTCTCTAGGGACTGGTAAACAGAAAGCAGGCATTTCCAAGCCCTGATTAAAGTCAGTGATTCAGGATATAAGAGCAATAAGAACAACATCTGGTGTTAATATGGGGATGCATATCCTTAATTTCGCTTGTCTCCCTTTACCACAGCATGGGCAGTGACGATCACTTATAGAGATTAAATGACTGTGTCACGATACCATTCTGAGCAAAAATATTTGTTCCTTTACAGCTATTGAGTAGTTCATTGTACTACATCTGAATGTCTGCTTCGCTGGCATTCAAACAACTTTGGAGTTGATGTCGTTTAGCTTTCAACTTTTCATGTGTATAGTCCTCTGGTATTCTGTAAAACCTCAGTGAGGTCAAATTCTGTATGGTCTCACAATCTTCAGGGTACCGCTTCATGAAGTATAGCAGGTTTATGCAGTCACATCATCTCTCCAAGCTGATGTGAGGGGACATTCATGGCAAATTCAACCTCAATTTATAGTAGCTGATAGCTTTTAACAATACATGTGCACTATCGATATTCACATGCTTAGTATAAGACATTTGACACTTTATGTTGTTAGGCAATACATTAATGACAGCATATGAAAAACTATGTGGCTGAGGAGCAAGTTTAACACCTCAGTTAAGTACCAGGAAAGTTACTAACTTTTCTGTCAGCTGTTTGGACAAAAAATGGATGTGGCCAGTACATCTGATGGCATTTCTGAAGTAGGGGCAATCATTAGTCCTGCAGGAGAATGTTAAAACTGATCTGTCATTAGAAATCACAGGAAACACTGGTAAAGAACTGAACTTTGAGAAAGATTTGGAAATACAAAGACACGCATATATACAGAGCAGAAATCCTCTTCAGTAAAAGCTTAAGCCAGAGAATGGCTTTTGCCTCAGGATCACATTTCAATAGCTCTTCAGCTGCCTGACAGAAAGAGGGAGACCTCTTGGAGCTGATCTGAAGGACACCACAGATGTATGCCTTACTCCTTTGTTCCTTTCCATTTGTGTGTTAACCTGGCACCTGTATTGACTCCATTTTGTAAACCCACATTTAGCCTTTACCTGAACATTTGTCAAACTATGCTTGAGTACAGGATATTTGACAAACACCACAGTATTTCATTCTCATGAAACTTGGGACATTGCCCTGACACCTAGCACTCCAGTTATGTCCTCAAGTGCACTGGGAAAGTAACAGAGCTCGTCCACTACAGCAGCATGAATTAAGCGTCAGTGCCAAAGAGATGTCTCCTCAGAACTAGCATTATTTGAATGCAAGACAATGATGAGAGTGGGCTGAGCCTTGATGGTCTCCTAGCAAACTGACAGATCTTCCAAAATCATCCTCCATTGAGTTCTCCCCTTTGGTACTAGGAGGAAGTATTGTTCCATTTTATCCAGGAATTTATGTCAGATTGGTATCTTCTCTCAGGCAGCTAACAATAAGGGAGGATTACCATGGTTTTGAATGGAATTACTAAGTATTATTTTTTAAAAAAAACTAAATAAAAATGTTCAAAAGGGTTGGGAATATTTGTACATACCAAAGATGTAATTTTCACATAAATCCTGTACATACTTCAGGATTTGATAAATGGACTGTTTAGTGGATGAGGGGTTGGTTGGATGGTCACACCCAGAGGGCAGTGGTCAACGGCTCAATGTCCAGATGGAGATCAGTGACAAGTGGTATCCTTCAGGGGTCCATATTGGGACTAGTACTCTTTAATATCTTCATCAATGACAGAGACAGTGGGATCGAGTGCACCCTCAGCAAATTTGCAGGTGACACCAAGCTGATTGGTGCAGTTGGCACGCCTAAGGCATAGGATGCCATCCATAGGGTCCTGGACAAGCTCAAGGAATGGGCCTGTGTGAACCTCATGAGGCTAAGTGCAGGCTCCTGCACCTGGGTCGGGGCAACCCCCAGTATTTGTACAGGCTGGGGGATTAAGAGATTGAGAGCAGCCCTGACAAGAAGGACTTGGGGGTACTGGTGGGTGAAAAGCTGGACATGAGCCAGCAATGTGCACTTGCAGCCCAGAAGGCCAACCGTATCCTGGGCTGCATCCAAAGCAGCGTGGCCAGCAGGTCGAGGGAGGTGATTCTGCCCCTCTACTCTGCTCTGCTGAGACCCCACCTGGAGTCCTGCGTCCAGCTCTGGAGCCCTCAGCACAGGAAAGACATGGACCTCTTGGAGAGGGTCCAGAGGAGGCCACCAAAATGATCAGAGGGGATGGAACACCTCTCCTATGAGGACAGGCTGGGAGAGTTGGGGTTGTTCAGCCTGGAGAAGAGAAGGCTGTGGAGAGACCTTATTGCAGCCTTCCAGTGCTTGAATGGGGCTTATATAGGAAAGATGGGGACAAACTTTTTAGCAGGGCCTATTGCAAGAGGACAAGGGGTGCTGGTTTTAAGCCAAAAGAGGGTAGGTAGATTTAGACGAGATATAAGGAGGAAATTTTTCACAGTGAGAATGTTGAAACACTGGCACAGGTTTCCCAGGGAGGTGGTAGATGCCCCAGCCCTGGCAACATTCAGGGTCAGGTTGGACCTGAGGCTCTGAGCAACCTGATCTAGTTGAAGATGTCCCTGGTCACTGCAGGGGGCTTGAACTAGATGACCTTTAAAGGTCCCTTCCAACCCAAAGATTCTATGATTCTATGATTCAGCTGAAGGCAGCTCAAGGTATAATGTAGATACCAGTGTCCATGAGCAAAATACTAATATCTCTATCCCATCCCCCTCTTCTCCCTGCCAAAATGAGCATTTACAGTGTTCTCTGTGGAATAGGAGGGTGAAAACCGTCTTTACCATTCCTGCAAATCACTCCCGCTTGGCTTGTCTAGACCCCGTACAAGTCAGTAGTGAATAGTGTTAGCCTGACCAAGTCTACCCTACTCTTTCTAACGTTCCTTTTCTCTGTTTTCTGCTTGATATTGGCCAAAGCCTGCATGCCAAGCTCTCTAGAGTAGGAGCTGTTTGGATCTACTCCCAAGCAGGAGCCATAGGAAATACCAAAATACAAAACCAGGAGCATCTATATAACAATACATTGCAAATACTGATACATTCATTAAAGGGCCTCAAAAAGTATGCAAGTATAACTAATATCTTTCAACAGTACTGGAAAACATGAAATCAAAATGTTCTACATTGGGCTTCATGCCCCATGGTAAGTCCTAAGCAGAATTAAATTTCTTCTCCTTGTGCAGGTTGCTGAGGAAACCCTGGGATAGCATTTAGTATTGGGGTTAACATCATCCTAGCCACTGTAACAATTTCTACATTTTTCTCAGATCTCAGACTTGGCCTCTTATAAACACTATCTTCCCAAAGTAAGTGTGCAGTTTGTGTTTTCTAGTAGTTAGCAAAATGCACATTTTTCTGCAGCATCTTCTGTCTCCAGAATTGTTATACGACTGCATTAAAGTCACAGCCCTCAGTCTGTGGTTGAGTCCCTTCTGAGCCTAGGTCATGATTATTATAGTGCCCTTTGGTGTTCATCTTGGTAGGTTTCGCTGGCATCAGGTACCGAAGGTTCTTCCAAAATTTGGAATTCACAGGAAGAGATTTATCCTTTTTCCACTTCACAACCCTCTTTGATGGTAAAAGAGACAATGATTCTGGCAAGAAATTGTAGTCACTTATAGGCATATATTCAATTAATATGATCTTAGTTTTTCTTTCAACTAGAGCTTTATGAAGTCCACTCTCAAGTTCATATATGGCTCTGTCAGAAACGTAGTTCTGGCTCAGTATAATGATTAATCTTCGACTTTTGTCAATGAATGAATGGATATCATCAACAACCGCTGCAAATTAAAGATAAATGTGTTATTAAATTAAATTGAAAGGGTAGGCACTGAATTGACTTATCCTTTAATAATCACACATGTACCAAAAATGTTGCCCTTATCAAGTGACAGCATGTAAGCATCCTGCCCCTAAGAAAAGATTAATATATGTTACAGTTTAAGAGTCTGCAAAAATGAGCTCAGGTGTGGCCAAAGCTTGTTCTCTGGAGCAGACAAAACCTACATACAATCTCCAGCTACCCTTGACAGCCATCTGTCAGTAGTCACATGAATAGGCGATGACCCCAAAATTTATTTTTCCTCCAACCATACATCTCTTTGCTCTTTCTTAATAGATACCATCGAAGTGATTCCACAGAAAGTCATCAACAGCAACCTCTCTCCAAATATTGAGTAACTTTCAAGTTACTCCTTCCTTTATGTCACCAAATACCCAAATCTATTGCCAGTAAGACAAGGTTGAGAAGACTAGCATGTGATGACAGAATGAGTTCCAACGGTGTTTTAAATACATGACTTTTGTCATTACAAGCAATGAATGAAATCAAATAGTGATACCCATGTACCAAATTGTATTCTCATGCATAACTTCCTGTGCTTGCTTCAGCACCATGGGACAACAAGGTCTATAGAAACCAGAGATCTAGAAAACATGCCTTGTACGGAAAGGCAAAGCAAACTGCAGCAGTAACCTAAAAAAAAGAAAACCGAGGGGAGAAGGAGGCTGACAAGGGTATGACAACACCCCAAAATCTCCTGTAAATAGAAGAAAATACTCTGTTTTCCATATTCACGATGGATCAGACCAGAGAAAAGGAAATAAGCTAAAACTATTGAAAGAATCAGAAAGCCTTTTTTTAATATTAAAGGAGAAAGAATAACTGGAAATGGCTTGGGAGAGTTGTGGCAACTCTCAGGTTAGAAAGATATGACAGGAATGGAGACAAGGAGAGGAGATCCTGCTTTCTGAAGGAGGCTGACTGACCTTATTGTTCCATGTTTTTACAATTAAATCCTATTACTCAGCTAGATCTTTGGACTAAATGGAATCCCCCAGTATGTTTTTTCCAAGCATCTGCAAAAGGCCATCTATCCATAGGCCTGTCAGAAAAACAAAATTCCATGTTCTCATTTCTATTTTGTTATGGCATCCATTACATTCACAAAATGGTTTCAACCACCACATTGAAGATACAGCAAACATGCAAGTTACCTGAGAATAACTAGTACCAGAGACACCAGCTGCTCTGTGCAGTAAATGTGAGTTCAGTCATAGGCACCTGCTCTCAGCAAAAGCAGAGCAAGAGCACTATTACGTGAAACATTGTCTGACATCATCTGCGTTCTCACTTTAACTTCCTCCATGCTAATTTTTTCACCTGTTCATCTTGGTTCTGTGTCATTAAAGATACGTATGTACGTGTGCAGGTGTATATGAATTCATAAATATATCTATAAAATATGTGAAATGTGTGCATGCAAAGTTTGCATGTAGCATTTCAATGCACAACACATTTGACAGAATTCCTTCTAATTACAGATTTTTGTCTTTCTGTGAAAATGATGTGCCTATTCAATGCCAAGAATTTTCAATACACTTACCTCCTCCAGGAGATACATCCCTCTCAAATACACATAATTTGTACCCAAAGTTTTCTTCTAATATCATAGGTAATATCTTCAAAGCAAATTCTCTCTCTTCTTCAGTAGCAGAAACGCAGTCTTTCAGGTAAGACACAAATGCATCATATTCTTTTCCATCTGTAAAAAAAAAAAAATCACCAATTGTTGTCTTGTTAACAACCAGTAGAAACACAGTATCTGATCCACCATTCTGGTTTTCAGAGTTATTGTCTCAGTAGTAAAACATCTAGAAACTCCTGCTCTTTCCTTTGATATCCTGAAGAGTCTTCAAACAAAAAGTTCCTGAATCAATTTAAATTTGATACAAAAGATTCTGATTGCATTGGGCAAATATTTGAAAAGAACATATCCTTTCTACATTAAGGTGTTTTTTAAAAAAATCAGATTAATTTAACCAGTTAATGTCAGGTCTGTGATGATCAAGAAAATGAAGGGAAGCAGAAAATATGTCTGTAACTTGGTAAGAAAGCTATTTTAAGTGATATTGCAGATTTTCACATTTATTTTACTCTTTGTCTAAGACTATCAAGTAGTTCTGTAGAATGGACACGGGCAAAAGAGAACAAACCAATTTATTATTTTAATTATAAGAGTATGTCATGTCTGGCCATGCCTCGGGCAGTCATTTACAAATGAAATTCAAGACCAGTTCAGAGGCCAGGTCTACCACATAGAGCAATCACTGAACCTTGCCACAGAACAACTCTCTGGATTGATACAGCAGCACACGTAGCTTTGCATCTTAAACTGTACTTCTTTGCTTCCCTTTCCAGATACTTCACTACATGTAGCTCATGAGAGAGCACAAACTAAAGCCCATGAAACCCTACACATGCAAGAGCTCTAGGAATAGGAAACCCATTGTCTAGTATCAAACAGCAAGTTTTTTCACCACAATTTTCAGAAAAATTATACCTAGAATTGGATAACTGTCAGGCTTGCTCCTCAAGTCAAGGTCACAGCGACTCTGCCTGGTAAGATCCTTGTAGCGTGTTCTCCTGCTCTCCTTAAGTGCATTCAGTGACAAGACTATAAACATTGCAATGTCCTCTACAGTCAAAGCAGCATTTTAACCTTCAACTCACTGAAGGGCATCAGTGAGGTGAAAATAAATTTCTGTCAGTCTGCCTGACAACTCCAGAGTGCTCATCCTTCTTACAGATAGGTAATTGTAAACTTCTCCACCTTCATCAGCTTTTTGAGGAAGAATATGGCAGAACAGAGTGCATCTGAAGAGCATCTAAACATGTCCGTTCCACTACCTGCACCAGAAGGAGCTTCTTCACTGTGTTTATCTGCTGTTACTGTCCCAGGTGTGTAACTCACTTCAGCACCTGACCATCAAGTTCTCTTTTACATATTCTTTGCTATTTCTACTCACAAAACTCCTGGATTTATTTTGTCTCTTCCTCAAAGATGACTGTTTTATAGAACCTACCAGAAACTATTTTTAAATCAATGTACTTATTTCAATGACAGCATTAGCCAAGTCATACCTCCAGCAGTGTCATCTCTTCTGCATATGTTCCTGTAAAATAGAACTAAATCAACTCTAAACATCACACAGACAAACACGGCAGCTACAGCAACACATGGAAATAGTACGGCAAGGACCATTCCAGTTGTAAATATGTGCACAGGCAGATCTCGGGTGTTCCCTGTAAAACAGAAACCCAGGAAATCATAGCCTTAACAAAGTGTATTATATGACAAGATTACTGCATTCAATCCTGAGGGCATCTTAAAATCACCCCAAAAAAATCACAGCATTGATGTGGATCCTTTCCTGCTAATACTTCAAGCACAGACGCATGGCATTTGCCCTGAGATGGAGAAGAACTACGGAACATGGATTACTCCAAAAAATGGAGAAACAATCTGGCACGCATTCACACACCCTCCACACACATAAATGAACTATATGTGGGATCAAGATTGACCCTACAGATCCTCACAGATGTACAGAATCCCAAACTGGTGGTCACCCACTTTCATGAGGGGTTTTCTTCAGGTTCTTTACTATTTCCTATTATTCTCTACCTTTCATCCCTCTCTCAGTCCATCCATAACAGTCCTTAATGTCCCCTTTAATCTATTTGGCCAAAATCTTTCTTTTTTTCTTCTGTCTCTAGTCTCTTTCAGGCTTTTTTTTTTTTTAATTATTATTATTCTGTTACCTTTGTCATTTTAGCTCCAAATACAGATGTTTAACTCTTAAATCTTTTTGAAGTCTTTATGAGGGCACTGTCAAGTCATGCTCATTGTAGTCTGTGTTTCATTTGCTTTACTATATGCATCATCTTTTCACTAGTCTATTTTCACATATTTCCACTCAGTAAAGCTTGGAATGGTCTGAGAGAGATGGAAAACAAAAAGGGAATGCCCATTTGCCATGAATCTCCAGGTTGTCTGGACTATAAACGTGAAGCACAACTATATGGTAGAGGTCAGCTTTCCACAGCTAGAAGAATGGAGTCTCTGACAAGAGAGAAACCGTTGACCAGGACATTTCAGGAATTATCAGGAATAAAAAAGATTGACCTTCCCAGGGGAAAAAAAAAAAAAAAAACAAACAACAAAACAAACAATGAAACACAAACCCCAACCAAAACCTCAGATTTTAATTGTAGAAAGAGCTGCTTAATAAACAAAGTGATCAAAATAGCAGACTCCAGGTTGCACCAAGCTTTGGGTAGTTAACCCCCGTGATCCCACCAACCAGTAAAGTAGGAGAGCACAGGGAATGCTCTGCCATGGGATCTAAAAAAGGGCCGCCCAGGGATCTGTCAGCCAGGGCATAGCTCAGCCTCCCCAGCCGTGTCCACAGCAGCAGCGGCTGATCTATGGAGCCCTCACGCAGCTGCTGTAGCAGACGTGGCAGCAACCCCTGCTGCTCCCGTCTCAGAGCAGGAGGAACCACCCATGGGGTTTCTTAGGTTCAGCACTAGATGGGCCAGGGCCTTCATAAGCACGCAGGCCTATCTGGAGAGACGTTCCGAAATTGGTACCCTGCCCTCAGGATTGAGAAGGCCGGCACCGTTCATAATTATGTATGAGGAGTATGAGTCATGGATTATACCGTACCCTTCTTCAATTTCACTATTTTTATTTGTGTTCTTTCATCAGCTTGCAACATGCAGGTGAAATTATGATGCAAGTCCTCGTCTGTTACTTTTTTAATCCGTAGTAGTCTTGTGACATAGAACTTGTTTCCCAACCTGCAACAAGGAATCATGTGAGCAACACTATTTGTACAAAAACCTACAACCAGCTGAGAGTCAGATTTTGCAAAAAAAGTTCTAAAATAACCTTAGACATTTTACTGAATTTGCAATCCACAAAGTGCAGGACATTACCACATACAAACAAAAGCGCGGTACTTTCAGGAAACCTACTGTAATTTTTTGGAATCTTCTTCACATATTGAAGGTTCATTCTCAGGGATACTTGAGCATTTTTCTGGAAACTTCTGATTTAGTAACCAGTAGAGGCTGGCATCTTCTTGCATATAATAACCCAAGAAACCTGTGCAATTGAGTATCTCTTCTTTACCTAAGCAAAGCATAACATGAGAAGATCTAGTCAGATGTTTCATACGTGTTCCACCTGCACTGGTGGTGGCTTCAGCAACCATGCACAGGGCTCTCTTGCACCCTGTGGCAGAGCGACCAGTCATCCAACTGCTTTCTGTCAGATAAACTCTGTCACAGCCAGAGAAGTTTAACTAGGCTAGAGCATTTCAGGCTTTAGAGAACTAAAGGGAGTTGGGCTTGATGATCCTTATGGATCCCTTCCAACTTGAGATATTCTGTGATTCTATGAACTCGACTGTGTGCTGCAGGCAGAGAACAGAAGATGACAACCTACCATGAGTGACACAGGGCCATGAGAAAGTAAGTAACTGGTTAGGTGAATTACAACCAATTGATTGTAATAGCTAAAGTATACACTATCACACAAAGGAAAACAAAAAAAACCATGTTAGAGGCCCTGCTGAAGTCTCACAGAAGAAATTCTCATCCCAGCTCCACACCCAGAAATCAGCATAATCCTGAATGTGTAAATAAATCACTTAGCCAGTCAACAACTTGGCACCATTTCAGAGCACCAACTGGAAGTGACAGGAACCACCCCTTAGAGTCTGGTTAATTACAAGAAAGAGCAAAAGTAAAAGGCAACTGTACACTTGGGAAAATAAAGGCAGAAGGCTGCAGCTCTGCAGTGTAAGAGTTGATGATTTGCAAGGCATTTTATTTTAAAAGTTGTCATGGGAAGCTTGACCTGAGATTAGCTGTAACTTTACAACACCATGTCTAGGCTATGCCAGCATCATTTCCAGGGAACACATCCAGAATGCCCTGTATTAAGCCTCAAAAGCCATGTGCTCCTGTGCACAGGCCACTACACACAAATGCTTTCCAGCAAGCAAGGTCTGCCCAGGATCACTCTAAGGGCACACGAGACGCCTTCTTCAGATTTATCAGAACGGATGCTTCCAGTGGAACTGCTCAAGAACCTTTAAAGCAGGATCCAGCTGAAAATCTGCCCATCTTAGATTCAGACCTTAGAAATCCAAATCACAGTTGCACAGATTGAAACACAGACCTAAACTTCTAGCATCATTTACCTCACAATCTCAGCCTTTTCTCCCTAAATAACAGCTATTTTGGGGAAAATATTACAGAACACCATCTAAGCAATGGCAGGTTTGAAGGACCATAGACCTAGCTCATGCAAAATTCCCTACACTCCCCCCATGCCATTGGTTTCACCACTCACCAGGTAGTTCAATGACCTTATCAAATGATCTGATCAAGGCAGGTAAGACATGGATGACAGAGGATTCATAATCATTTAATGCTGAACACTACCTTCTAAGGGTTGGGACAAGCACAGTAGGGGGAAGAACTGTGCAGGAAGGGTACACTGGGAGGTTGGGAGCCATGAAGCATCATAGGATTGCATTGGAAAAAGGATATACCAACCGGTATTTGTAGGAAGGAAGAAAAATTATCATCTGAGGTCCTGGCTGAGCAAATGTATTAGCAACAGAGGAGGTAAATATGATTTTTCAGACTTGGAAAGGAAGAACTGTATAACCAGATGGGAGAAGCCCTCAGGCACAGGATAGGAAAAAGACAGGTAAATTTCTGTTTTTAAAAAATATTTACATCCGCGATTGCAAAATCCTGGATCTTGTCCAACACAGTGTGAAGCCTGCAGACCACGTTATCTAACCTACTTCTAGCTAAAAGCACAGTCAAGGGTTTGGCTTTTGACAACATAACCAAGTCTTTACAGCAGTGACAGAGCTGCATGGTCTCATTGCCAGGACTGTCAGCCCTCACACTTTTCATTTCCCTGCAGAGTAATATCCTGAACTGCATCAGGTATTAAGGGGATTACTCATTATTGCTGTTCACTGAACAAACCAGACATAGAATCACAGAACCATTTAGGTTGGAAAAGACCTTTAAGATCATCGAGTCTAATCGTTAACCTAGCACTGTCAGGTCCACCACTAAATCATGTCCCTAAGCACCACATCTAGACGGTTTTTAAATACCTCCAGGGATGGTGACTCCACCACTTCCCTGGGCAGCCTGTGGTGTTTGCTGTCTACAAAATAAAGTCATGGAGAGTTGGTTTATCACCATGACCACTTTCTGTTGCTGGTCATAGCAGCAACCTCCACTTCTGCCTCTGTAAAAGGGTAAATTTAGTCTACTAGTATATCAACCAAGGAATACACTAGGCAAAACATAACCAGATGTGAAGATGCATCAGATGTAGGAGGGTGCATAGACAGTTCTTAGTTTGATTACACTTAACCAGACCATCAGTCACAAAGAGATCAGAACAAAAGCATGTACATGCATTAGCTGCCACAAAGATTCTTGTACTAATTTGATACCTATTTCTGTTTCAATTTCTTCATCACGTCCAACTATCTCCGAAGTTACAGCCTCTGGTGCATCTAAAATAGAAAGAAGTACTATTATTGAAGTAACAGCTTGCTTGCTTACACTCTACCACAGTAAAACTTACACATTTGCTTTATTTCTAATACTAATCACATAGATTTCATTTAATTCAAAGAGGAGTATTTGGACTACTGAGTAGTTTAAACACAGTACATCCTGTTGAATTTTTTTAAAATGCATACGTATACAGTGCACAGTTTACAATGGTTGAAATGGTTCTTCCCCAAAACTCTTACTAAGTTTGTAGGACTGACTTACAGCAGCTAATTTTGAAAAAAAAAAAAAAAAAAACAAACCTGCAGGGTCAAGACACTAAATAAATTTTCCAAAAAGGGTAATATGTCATATAAACTTTTTCTTCTACTTTTTTATTTTTGAAATTATTGTGAAATAGTTCAGATTACCAGATTTTATCACCTTTGTATATATTTATCAAATGAGAGCTGTAATAAAAAATATCCGTAGTAAGGAGAACAAAAAAGCATGCTTCAAAATTTCAGGAAGCTTTCTTACCTTCTTCTACTACCAGCTTAATTGTATTTGTGCTGTGGTATAACTTTCCTTCATGGTTGATTAAAATTTTACAGGTATACATCCCAGAGTGCTGAACTGTTAAGCTTTTAAAATCCAGTTCCCGCTCTGTTTCATTTTCGTATTTCTTACAGTCCTGCATCAATAAAGACAGAAAATCCTATGCTGTAGCAAACATCATTCAAAACCTTAAAGATAAAAATTATTTTTGAAACAAAATGTCACCATCACTCTTTCACTACCTCAGTGACATTTATCTGACCCAAAAGAGGTGAGGGCCCAGTTTTCAGTCATAGTAACTTAAATGCAACATTTGAACATTTAGCACATTAGAAGTTGAGAGTATTGCAATTCCAAGTAAGCATCTGAGTATAAAAATATTGTATCAGGAATTTAAATGCACTCATCTATTTTTTTCAAAATGATGGCTTGGGTCTGTAGGTGTCACCCGCTTGTGGTTAACAGTTATTTTCCAAGCTATCTAGACTTACGAGGAGCTTTCAAGTTAAAGCAAAATGCCTCAACAATACCACCTCAGCGGGTGACAAGAACTGGATTCACATTTGTTTACCCTCGCTATCCCCCAAAACAATCTCTGGTTCATTTGCTTGTTTTTTTTCTGCATAACACATGCTAAGTGAAATGTCTCATGAAAACCCTACAATAATTTGTTCTGGTCTGAATTACCTTAGATTTAAGAAGGTAAATGATTGCTGCTGGAAATTGTCCAGGGAATGGACATTTCCTGCTTACTACCAGGCTCTTATACAAACAGCATACGTGACCATCCCCGTTTTATCTCAGCTTAGGGTGTTATAGGAAGGGTTTGAAAATTTTCACCCAATCAAGCATGGAAGGATATTTAGACCCAGGGATGGCTGCTTCATCTGTCTCACACAGTATTAGGCATAAAAATATTAGGACTTGGTATATTCAGCTTAGCCATGAGAGAGGGCAGTCTGGGTATGCTTCTTTACGGAGGAAAACATCCACCTATGGCCTTATCCATCAACGGTCTTATCCTCTCAGGCCCCAAAGGACAAGGAAGCAGGGCTGTGGCTCATTGTGCCAGGCAGAATCCAGGTGCCCGCACTTAAGCCACCAAAATCCTTTCCTGAAGGTGATCCAACGTGGAGTGAACAGAGTCTGTTACTCCAACCAAGACAGCTGAGAGGAATAAGGAGCATTGGTCAAGGCGATGCATAGGGACAGGGTGGAAAAAACCTATTCAGGGTGCTTCATCCATTGGTTGACAGTTATAAGTGCTTACACAACTATCGCCTATGCTCTGGCAAAAAACAGTAAAGATAAAACCAATGATTTGCCTAAAATGAACAGACCTACATCCGTTACACACTCTGTAAAAAGCGTTCAGAAACAGCAAAATTTGAAAGTTCGCAACGACTTTACAAGCACGTGCCAACTGTAAAACAAATATCTTGGCACCTCGTTTAGTGTCAGGATAATATCTGTATCAGCAAAGTAGCAGCTGGCTAAACCAGCTGCTGGCTAAATCCAACAGACATGCACATCAGATCTTTTATCGTTCCAAGTTTACCTGTTACCAGCTTATTAATAATTTCTGATTACAGGTACGTTTTTCCTAAGAAATCTGAGAGCAAAGACAATTTTTTCTTTGTGCAACTGTCTAAAGTTTTTTTCTCTAATAACCTGAGAGATTAAAGCTTTACAAGGTTTGTAGATGCTTCTCAAAATTTGTTTGTAATTAATTTTCCTGCAATCAGATATTTTATTTCTATAGCCAATGATTTTAGTGAAACTAAATTTTAGTGAAATTACCTTGTACCATGTTATGCTGTCATTTTCATTGACAGACAAATCACTGCATTTCAGTGAATGACCAGTTCCAGCATTTTTAATTTCTGTAGTTAAATGGTTTTTGTTGAAACAGCTGCTTTTATTTCTTTCAAGTACATTCAAGGTCCACTTTTGAATTGTGAAATTTTGCTTTCCATTGCTATGAAAAAAAATTAGCAAAATCAGTTTTAGGAGCTTTTTAAACGAAGGTAGCTTAGTGAGTTATGCAACACAACACAAATAAATTCTGTAATACCTCTGTTAGGTAAAAAGTACATCTACAGCGACCTAATTATTTATATTCCCCTTTATTACTTTTCCACCCCCAAAAATGTGTTATTTTCCATAGCAAAAGACGTTATCTAAACTAAATAATTTATCATAAAACAGTTGACAATACAATGAAATATATGAAATATGACAATATATATGATATCGACCAGAACAAGAATGCAACAATCTGTGGCATCATGTATAGTTACAAGTGAGCATAAAAGAGTTTTAGCACCTTCAATCAGCTACTGATTTTGCAATTTTAATCTCCTATGCATTGCTAAGGTTTAAAGCAGTAACTGAAAAATATGTTTGTAAAATAAGTAAAAAATATGATAGGCAACTCTGCTATTGTTCACAGAGCAACATTATTCATTGTTTGATACTGTGCAGATAGTCATCAAAATTTTGGAAATATTTCTAAACTACGCAAGTCTCATGAATTACAGAATCACTCATGGATTCAAGCACCTCTGCAAAACAAGGCATTTTGGAAAGGATTCATCTCTTCAGTCTGCACTGATGAGAGATCTGCAGTAGCTGACCACCCCGGATTAACTGGAAGAGCCATGAACTACCTCTTCTGAAGCAGAGTCATCATGTCGCGTGCAGCATTCATGAAAGATGAGGTGAATATATTCCAAAAATGCCTCTTTTGAATATCTAGCTGACCACTGTCATTCAGGTATCTACTGTGTTGTATCCACATATTCCTCTAAAGAATCAGATTACAGCTGTGAGTTATTTCATTGCTGGGTATGTCCAAACACATGACTACCAAGGGAAAAGAAGCTGCAGGACTTTTGGCTTAAGTTTGGCAAAGTTGGCCTAACTTTGGCAAAGTTAGATGCTGTGAGTTAATGGGTCAGATTTCGCAATTAGTGCATAAAGCTCTCTTTTTTTACTGAACAAGTAGGGTCTGACAAAGCAAAAGCAGCAGTCACAGAGCACTTCCCTCCAGTGTCAGTCGTATCTTCATAAATATATTTGAATCTGTTTGTGTCCAAGAATAGACTACGGAATCGTTCCCAGGAGAACTGAAACTAGCCGAGAATCATTTTGATGAGAATGGCTAAGGGGACAAAGCAGTTGAAATGGAGAAGCAAGCCTAACAAGTGTTTCGGCTTAAACATCATTCTTGACTGACATGCTTTTCACTGTTATAAGATTCAGAAGAACTACTAGGACATCATTGATAGGACAAATTTAGACCAAGTTTTGGGTTGATCTTTTTTTTCCCTTTTTAAGCTCCCCAAACAGATGTGGTTTTGTATTTTGCTCACCCTCTTTGCATTGTAGTCCTTTTTCAGCCTACACAGGTTCTCCTTGTTCTCCTTCCTCACTTGAGATATTCATTACTCATAATTGCAGTTGACTATCTAAATCAAAACATAGTGGCTTGGTTTCTCAATTAGTTAACTCTGGTGTCATAAACAGGAAAAAACCTTATCAAAACTTTTCCATCAGAGATGTACTCACATGGGTATTCACAGTGGGTGGAGTCCTTCTCACTTATTCTTCAACATCACATTTACATATTTAAATCAGAATTACTAATCACAGTCAGCAGTGGGACCACAGTCAATAGTCACCCTTTTATAGTGCAGTTTATGTGACCTATTTCATACGTTTGGTTTAGGACAAGATAATCTGTGCCCCAGAAAGGCCTCTCTCTCTCTCTCCCCCCCTGACAGTAAAGGTACCCAAGATAAGTTTAGGGGTAGACATAAATACTAGTTCCAGCTAATTCCACTGAGTCTGTGTGTTTCTGGAGGCATCACACTAGTATCTGAATACTGCTGGAGAGGCAATTACAGATCTAGCCATAAAATACATATGATTTCACTACCTAGATTCAGCAGATGGAAGAAAAAAAAAATCAATAAAGCCACATGTTCTCCTCAGCACTGTCACTCCACAGAGGCTTTCATCTGGGATCATGATTGGTGAAATGTCTTGATTTTCAAGATTCTTTCACCATAATTGGTGAAATCCTCAACAGATATGAGGATTTCCCCCAAAGTGGATCAAGATATTCTACCAGATGAGCCAAAATCTGGCAAGGAGCAGCTCCCTGGAAGGTGACAAAACCATACCTATGCAACCTAAGATGAATTTGGCTTATGTAATTTCTAGTTGTCTGCCACATACATGATTAAAAAAATTTTTTTTGCATTAAATCGTATTGTTTAAACTGCTAGTTCCTGAGCCGTTGTATTTCTATCCTGGTTTTTACTTGCTGAGGTTCTTTAGTGATAATTTGTGGCTTAACGGGCTTTCAACTCCCCCCACCAAACCCACCAAAGAGGAACAACAAAAACTAGCTTAACTCAGGAGAGGATATAGGGAAGTGAAAGCCCTCGGAGAACATAAACCAAGCTTAGTGGATAGATAGCCAACTCTAAGTCACCCCTTCGCTATTTCACTGCAACAAGCCAGAGTTATCTCAACATTTCAATCTACTGCAAGAAACTGTCACTCTGCCTTCCGAACTTCAATATTAACTCTAAATGCATGTGTTCCCACTGCTTTCAACACATTGAAAAAGTAAGCAGTATTAGGATCTTGAAATGTATCACGTGTTTATCATGCATCTCTGTACTTTCATTTTTTTTCAGGAACCTGTAAGTTCCCCCAGTTTCAAGGTCACCAACACAGAGAAACCAGATGACCTCCTTTTTTCTATTCTGTTTCTCCCTTTGATAACCACAGGATGTAGACTACAAAAAAACACACAAATTAGAAATCCTGCCAAAGATGTGTGACAGTTTTTCTGCTTATCACTCCTACTAGAAGTGCAGATGAAATCCTTTATTTTCAAGAAATGTTGCTGAAGGTGGACACACTCAGGCGTACAGGTAGGGTAGTGTCTATTAATTCCTAAGTCTACTATACTAAGAAACACACATGAACACATCAACACACACATACGCACACTTTAGTTATCTATGCTATGTCTCAGCAGGACACTTCTGCTTTAACTGGAAAGCTGCCGATTCTTCTTTGAGTCAAAAATAAGTGGATAATACACCATAAATACATTGTTACATCATTTTCACCTCTGGCTTCTTGCATATTGTCAGTTGTAACATATCAGGGAAAAAAAAAATCACTAAATTTAATTAGTTTGCAAAATCTGCCAATATGTGTTGTCTTACTTTGCCCAAAACTCTGCAGTATATTTAATTGTCACTTTGTTCACTTAAACTGCCTAAACAGTTAGAAGCACTCTAAAAATCATTGTCCATATAGCTTACAAATACTTATCTCTAAAGTAAATAGCTGAAAATAAAAATTAAAAATATACTTAAAATGTCTGCTTTGAAAACCAAAACTTTTACCTATTATAAATGCTCTGAAATGAAACTAATTCCATTCTAATTGTCATTCTTATTAAATCTTAAAGCAATTCAGTAGTCCACAATAGTCCACAATTTTCCCTATCAATACAGACTATTAAAGGTCCTCTGTCCCTGCAGAAAGCTGTTTCTGCAAATAATCTTCTGTATTTGCTGAAATGTAACTGCTTTAATATACTTGCCAATAGTGAGAACCAGCACATAAACTATGCCCAGGATCCCATTAAAATCCCACGAAAAAAATCCCCTTATGCCTATTGTTCCAGTGGTGAGACCTGTGAAAGAGTTCCTCCTGCGTGAGGATTGCAAGATTCTGGCATGTGCCTTCATTCTGGTCCTAATAGAAAAATTAGTATCTGTATGTGCCTAACATAAAGAAATTCTGAGGGGAAAAAAAAAAGGGAGAGGAGGCTGTTTCAGAGTGGTCAAAATGCATTTTTTTTAATTAAGAATTATTTTTTTTTCCAAAATAAAAATGCTTTCTTTCAAAACTGGGTCTTAAAAAGTAGTAGCAAAATATAGTCTTAGAAAATGAAACAAAAAAGCAGAAAATCAAAACTCTTAATTCCAAATGAATGTTTTGATGTAATCAAAACCTTTCTTCCGAGTTTCTTGCTTAAGCAAATCACCAAATCAAGACATTTCACAAACGATTCAGACATTTTTGTGTTTTCCAACAGGTACATATTTTAACAAACCTCATCCTAATAGCTTTACCTAAGATCTTTTCCTGTTGTGTCCTTCTATACGTGAGGCTGTTTCCCTCAGTTTTGAAGTTTACATTTTTTTCATATTCATTTTACAGAGTTCTTGTAATTTACTGTGGATTTACTCTCAGTACTCCAAGTCCTTCAAATAATCACAAAACCGCAAGGATCATGAATTAAGGCTGGGGTTATCACAGCTTTCCTCTCTTTTGTCCTTTATTTTAGACTCCTTATGACCACCTCCTTCAGTGGCCTGGCAATTCAGGTATGCTGAATATTCAGGCAATGCCTATCCTTCCCCACGCCGAGGTAAGTCAAAGCATGCATGTTATACCACTGGTTCGGTGCTGGCAGCAGAGCGAGTTGTTAGTTTTAATAGCTTTTTAGCACCATATTTAGTGAAGTGACTCTATAGATGACTGATCAAGGCCATCAATAAAGCCAAAAATGTAAAGCCAAATTCAAGCTTGATATGAAAAGTACAGGTCCATGCCAACAGACAAGCCTATGTCAGGTATTATCTAACATTAACTCCTACACACCAAAACCGAGCAGCTGGCTTCATCTTTGTGTGCTACTTCAGCCAAATGTCTGTACTCCATAACACACCAGCTTTGCACAGTCTTGCACAATGAAGTAGCCAAACTACCATACTCATCACCCCTTAAGACAATTCTCTTAAGATTGGGTTCAACATACGTGAGTAAAATTTTTCTCAAGCTTTACCTACTATTTGGATAAAGAGTGCCCTACAATTAAAAAGAAATCACATAAACCCAGAAGAAATATTCTACCAGCAGACTTTTAATTTATAATATTTAGCATTTCAGATAATGTGACTCAGTACTTTTAAAAATAATATCAGTAAGATGATAATAATAATGATAAATGGGAAAAAAAAAGTGAAGTTTTCAGCTTCCAAGTTAACTTGGAAGTTAACAACTGAAATCTAGCTTAAAAGTGTAAACTATCAAACTCGTGTCTGTGACATTACTGGAGAATGTGGAGAGCGTTTTTCAGCATCTGCAGTGCGATAAACTTTATGAACCAGACAAGAACCTTAAAAATATTACCTGGAGAACAGCACAAATCATTACATGCAAAATAATCTGCTTAAAATTAATTATTTCTTCAATTGTAAATGCGGAATTACAGTTTTGGTGCAAGTTAGTCATAAGAACTATATGCAGCAAACTTTTGATTTGGTCCTTTAGTCTTTCATGGCGGTGTAATTAAGATTACCACCAAATAATTGAAGCCCACCCTCATTCTCCTTCTGACTTACAATGTTCTACAGAGGTAAGAAACCAAATCCAATTATTTCATTTGTTCTTTGAATGGCTCCAAGCATGCAGAGGTTTGCACAGAAACCAGAGTTCAGCTATGCCACTCTTTTTTTGTTTCTTTACTATACAATTAGACCACTTGGCAGGCCTCACAGCATGAGATCCACCCAACACAGTAAGGAAGAACAAGTATGGTGGAGAGGACGAGCAAATGTTTCCTTTTACTATACACCAGGCAGTGGACAGAAGCTTTGCCCATCACTCATTTTGCTTAGGTAATTAATCACAAACCACCAAAAATGCTACCTTATCAAAAGTTTATGGAACCTTTAAAAGGCTGCATCTGCCTATAGCTATTTGTAAATATTCTAGGACTGCCTGGATGGTTATTGTGAAATGATGTGGAAAATGACACCACAGTTAATGTAGTGGTTCCCTGCACCTCCTTTGTATGGGTGCCGCTAGCAATACAAAGTAAGACAAAGAAATTAGCTTCTTCATAGAAGTGCAAGTGCACAAGTGCAAAGGCAAGATGTTCACCCACCAGCTCGTGTACCCACCTGTGAGTGACAGAGTAATTCCCAGAGTCACTGAGTTCAGCTGGCCAAAACTCCAGAAAATTCATTTGGGAAACAATTCTGTGTGTTTCCTTTATCAGTTGCTGCTTTCCAGCATTTTCTTTGTACCAGTTTATTGTGTATGCTTCTTCCTGAAACTGTTCTTGCATTGACTCAAGATAACAAAGGAAAAAATATTCCCCTTCTAGCACATCAATGGAGGCACGAAGGGGACACAGCTTCTCTTCAGAGAAAGAGGAAAAAAGATTCATTAGGAAGCCAAGTACTTCTTTCAGAAAATGACATTAGCTTGACTTCAAAGTGATTTGCTATGCCACTGGTCTTTTATAAAGTGACTTTCCTCTATCAGAGTGGTTTGGCAGTATTTATTTATTTCAGCAATATTTATTGCAGTCTAAGAACTCGGTTTTCCAAGTCTTTATTCTACCTCACACAAGCAAAACCAGAAGGCAAAGAAGGGTAAAGAAAGGGCATTTCCCTAAGCTTCTTTCACATGGGTCCAACAGTGTCAAAATCAAATGGGCATAAACAGCAGAATCTGGCTTCATTCTACAGTAAAGCAGCTGCCACAAATAGAAGGGGAAAGAAGAAATTCTTACAGATGGTTTGACTTCACAAATACGGCTAATCCTCAGAACTGGTTAACTGCCATAAGCAGAGATCCTATGAATTAACATTTGCATTTTCTTACCTTCTTAATTAAAACTAAATTATTAGGTGGCTAGATTTCTTAAAAACTTCAGATATCTAGAAAAGTTGCCTTGGAATGAGATTACACGTGTAAAATTTAGTCTTAAGGTCTGCTTTTCCAATCAAATTTCCCAGATGCACCTTTGCCTACAGAAGTCATAAAAATAGAGAAGAGGGACTTTGGTCTAGCATTAATAGTGCAGAATAAAAGAAGCCTTCAGTCTCTATTTCTCCTGAGGTTCTCAGCGATTACTGCTGTTCAGCAACTATTGGGACCACACTTCTGAATGGCACAAAAAGCAGACTCGTTCCCCTCCTTGCTGTGGCTCTTCATACAGCCATGCTCCCATACAACATCATCAGGTGTCTCCAGGTAGCATCTCTGCTCTTCTTACTTCATAGTTTTGGTATTTTGGACCAAATTTCTGAAGTCTGGAGTCAGGCTGAAATTGCCAAAATTTTTAAGATTTTGTTCTTAGCTGCAAAATACAAAACTTTCCCCACTCCAAGCAACTGTCAAGATGATGTTATATATTCAGCAAATATTTTGAAGGTTCTATTGTTGAAATGAAGATTTGTACTTACCAGTGGCAGATTCAATGATAAACATTAAAAAAAAAATCATCAGAGTCATTTCCCTGAGTTACTTCTCACTGCTCCAGAAAAAATGAAACTCAATTGTTCTTGCTTGTACTGAAAGCCTAAGAAAAACAGATTCACAATTCATTGCAAGCATGGTGAAACAGATTCCTGTGAGCATATGAGCAGTGTAACTATTGCCTGGTACTGAAGAGGGCTTTCCAAATGGAAAGTTACACATTTTTATCATAACAGCAATTTTCATATATCAGGCAATGTATCTAGATTTTTCTTGGCAAGCTTATTTTAAATTCAGAAAGCACTGCAGGGTTTCCTTGCTCCATTTTCTTGCTCACTAGATATATTTCACATTCCTGATTAAGCTGACAATCTTAGAGAAGCACTCAAACTTAGATCCCAAGCCAGTAGACGTCTACCATGGGATAGGACAGTGCTTTTTCCTCCACAAAGAGTGTAAACTTTGCAAGACTGGACCTTATAGAAACAGCTAGTAGAAACTTCCCTTGCCTTCGATAAGAACAGCACAAAGTTGATAGATGGGACATCTTGGTGGCTAATTTTGAGCCTGTTAGAAAACAATGAGATCTACAATTTTTTTCTTACAATTTTGTCTATGGAACCAATAAGCACCAGCTGAGAGTGCTAACGTTTCCACTGAGGGGGAGGGGATGAAGAAGCTCATATTCAATTCCTTCATATGCAGTCAACTGTGCTTTCAAAGGCAAATGGAAAACAGCACTGAATGATACCAGCATGGAGCATCTTCGCCAAGATTCCTCAGAATAGCAGGTTAACTGATAACCAAAGGCAGAGCCAGACCGTGCCTCTGCTTACAAAACAGACAGATTAGGTGTATAATAATCTCAGTTTAACCTCTGCAGCCAAGACAGACAACGTTGCTTTGTCACCCACCTGAACATGCATGGACAAATGAGACACACACACACAAGACATTTCACAGAGAGCTGCCAAAAGAAATCTCGTTAGCATTCTGTTTCTTTGGTTTTATTACCCAAACCTCTTGCAATGTGAGAAAGCACGTATTTAACTGTTGTAAGACACCTCCCTGAGATTTACAGTCAGAAACTTCCTGTGATCTAAAGCGGCTGGAGGCAGGAGGCTACTGCATTTCCAGCAATATTCCAGAATGACATCAAACTGTCATTGCTCTCCCTCTCTTACTGTTCTCCCCAGTTCGTTACAAGTATGCCATCATCCCATAAATCACTGTAAGGAGATGAAGGAACTGTTTCACATCCCCTTTTTCAGACTGACTGGTAGACAGATCCAGATTCAGAAAGCAGCTAAACAAAGTTGGATGCAGAGTACTGCAACAAGCAGCTCTGAAGGGTCATAGAGTAAACTCCTCAGACCTGGTTTCTGTTCCCCTCTACACATGGAGATTCAAACTGCTACACTTTACAAGGAAAGGGCCTCTCCTTATTTTCATTTCTTGAATTTACTTTTCATTTTTCACCCTCTCACATCCAGAAGAAATACAGCTGCTACAGACTATGAAACTATGATCCACTACATAAAGACAAAATCATCTATTGACAGATTTTTAATTCTAAATCCCATTCTTTGTTGGCACATCACATCAGCACGCAGTGGAAGTTTTAAGGAATGCAGAGCAGAGCCCTTCATTCTTTTAGCAGAGATTAAAGAACACAGTATAATGCAAGATACTTAGTAATAACTGGGTTTGAGATTAGTGACTACTATTAACAAGCAAAACACAGGTCCTTAATCTCATGCTCACATTGCTGTTGAACCTGACCAATTTGTCTGAAATTGTTCTACTACAGGCTAACAGTATTTACACTTGAGCCATATGGTTTGCACAATCTTTGATGAAACACTGAGGGGGGTTGGAGAGGAAGGGAAGATAAACGCTTTTCATGAAACTCAGATGATATAAAGAAATTCTTCAAGGAACAGAATAAGATTTTTGATTTTCAGAAAGAAACTGAGAGATACTTTAAAGGCAAAGATTCTCTGCCTAATAAAGGAGTAGAGAAATACTCAACGGACAAAATGCTAAGGCAATAGTGGGGAATGAATGACAGTTTCAACAGAAAAAAGTATATAAAAACCAGTTATCTATAAGGCCCAAAGCAATAATAGCTTTAAGCATGTTTTTCATGTCATACATGCTTAAAGCCACGGATGGAATTTTAATAATAAAAAATTGTTCTTAAAAATCATTGTGTCATTGTGAAGCCAACAAAATCTTTAAACAAACTGAAGGTTTAAATTCTGTAAAGTCTATTAATTCATTAAAGACTTCATGAAGTATAGACAATTATGTGTACTTAAGCATCATTATAATTATTCCTCATTTTCCTAGAATCATCAGAAGATTTTGGAATGAAAGCGAGCTGGTACATCAAAGCGATCCTCAATTTTTGTCAAGTAACTGCTTTTGATCAACACTTTTGGAAATCCAAATTTGGTCCCAAAGGGTTGCGACTTCCTTTTTTTTAAACCCAACAGATTCTTCTGAATGTCAGAGTGTTTCAACAAACATTTCAAGGTCAAGGGAGGAAAGCACTCATCTTACCTCTTTAAGGATGGCTTCTTATGGAATTTAAGTCTTTTTTAAATATCATCATACAGCACTATAATTCACGTAGGATTCATGAAGGAAACAACAGAATCTAGCAAGCAGTTGCCTTAACCATACTAAGTCTAATTACCATTCTGCCAGGGTTGCTATTTATTGCTTAAGATGAAAATCCATCTTCATTTCAAACCACACAACTGAAGTTGTGTACTCACTATGCAAGTCTTGCTGGTGGAAAGCAAACGCAGAGGTAGTCTTCCAAACTCCAGAGAGTTACAACGTGTACTTGTAAATCTTCTGAACCTAATTCATCACTGAAACCGAGAGCAATCTCTCTCAGCGAGTGAGTCAATACATAGACAGCTCAGTCTGAAAAACCTCCTGAAAAAGGAAGAGTGGAATTTCTCACTTTATGAACTGTTGAGTGCAGAGAGGAAAACGGAAAAGGTAGATGCGAGAAATTCCTCTTTACTAGCATTAATGGAAAGGCAATAGCAAGTTATGAATATTAACCTTTCTAAAGGAGGGCGTGCAAGGGCTGACACACAAATGTTCTAGGCAGCATCTTTTGCTGCTACCATCTACAATAGCACTTCAGGAGCCTGTTTGGCTCCAAAGCCACCTTAGGTGTGAGGGAAAGGGCCGGGGGCAGTCCGGGGAGGGTGACTTTGGGGTGCTAGCGAGGGGCTGTGTGTTGAAATAAGCCCTTTTCAGAGCGAAGTTATTTATGCCGTCTCTGTAATAAGGAACTAGTACATCACGGGCCCGGACGAGAGTCGGAGAGGGGCCCGGGCCCGGCGGCGCGGGCAGGGGAAGCGCGGCAGAGAAGGCAGGGCTGGGGGGACCAGGCAGGGTGCTCCGGAGAGGGAGCCG
>NW_010524001.1:0-5690 GCF_000687285.1 Phaethon lepturus
TGGCCTTCCCTCTCATCCTTACCCATAAGCAGTACACACCTTGTATAGTTTGTGCATCATATACAAGGGGGAAGATCCAGCATTTGTGTACACATTAACTTACAAGCAAGCACTGATACATGTCACACGTAAGATTGATCCTAAAACAAACCAATGCATTGGTTTGTGTCTACGCCACATCTACCACACATGGAACAAGGCACAAGTAACAGTACAATCCTGTTGCAACTTCAGCATGTACATCTTAGAAAAAGCCCTAGGACAGTGACAAGTTTCTGAGATAACTTTACAAAGATAAAGGTACCAGAAGAAGGGGGCAGATGAACCTCTGGTTGATCTGTTTTAGTTATTTGGATAAGTGCGTAAGCCGCACAGACAGGACACAGGAACAACCACAAAATCACAGATGAAATGCAAAGAGTAAATTTATTTTCGTTACATCACCAACCGGGGGGTCCCCAAAGCAGCACCCAGGCAGAGGCATACAAGGGGGGACGCAGGCACGGTGGAGCTTGGTCCATGCTACAGGATGCCCGGGTTGTCGAGGTAACGAAAATAAATTTAATCTTTACATTTAATCAATGGTGTTGTGGTTGTTCCTGCATCCTGCCTGTGCCAGCTCACAGAATAAGTCATAAGGATTTATATACGTTGAGACTGTGGGAGGCCTTGAAAAGGAAAGGAGACAAATAAAAGGTACAAGTTTAATGAGATTTTAAGATTCAGCACCTGAATTTTCCCTTTTAATAAGGGACTCTAGAAAAGCAGTTCCTAAGAAAACAATGTATTGACTCCTAGATTTTTGTTCTGAGCTCAAAGAATCAACACCTAGGAGTACAGAGACACCACACTATCTTGCAAGGGTTTTTACACAGCCTCTCAGTTTCAGTCCAATGACCAGAATTTGTATACAATCAAGTGTTTTACTTGGTGTTTTTTTCGGTACAGAAGTGGTCAGGCAGCCCGCATTTTCTCAACTCTGCCAACCCTAGGCCCCTGCTTTAGATCTGTGTGCACTTTCTTAGACCATACTGCTCCCAGCAGGATACTAGAGGGAAAGGCTGTTAGAAAAATCCCACTCAGTTTTTAATTGGGAAGATTCCTTTCTGTCAAGAGCATTCTTCTAATTAACCAAATACCACATGGTTTTGATGAAGAAACCCAGCCTCACAAGCTAAAAGATACTTCCCAATTTAAATCCTTAAAAATTAACATGGAGAAACAAGAATTTACAGAGGTATCTACTTGACCTCTCAAAATGTTTCCGATTAAGCCCTTTCACAAATACCTCCTGATCAATGAGTAAGTATTTAAATTCCTCAAGAGGCCCAAGAGCAATACCAAACACTGTTGGGCTTTCACCTTTTCTCTTGTGCTCCCTTGCCCATCCTCACCACACACAGCGTCCACTTGTAGAGCCAAGGGAGAGCATACACTTCAGACAAAATGTGGCTATATTCTCCTTTCCACTGTCCCTTGTCTGCAACACAGACATTCATCGTGTCTGTGCTTCAGCGACTTTAAAATAAGTTACTGAAGGCACTCCAACACTCAGAAATGCTTTTTAAGTTGAGGTCACACCATGGGCTTTGGCTGTAGGGTGGCCAGCAGCGCACATGGGGATTTTCACTTGGCTTTAAGCAAGACAGTGTGTGCCTGGCTAGTGTAGGAGTCCAGGGCTCAGCACAGGCTGGCTGGAGATGAGCTCTGCCTGCACACACAGCTCCGCAACAGTGTTCCTAGGAACAAGCTGTACCCCAGTTCAGTAATTTAATCATAGCAGCAACTACAACACAAGCTGATTAAGAACCTCTCAGACACCTTGGAAAAGTGGGTTTATTGAAAATAAGGCTATCAGACCACCACCACAAATAGATCCCAGAGCTCCCATCTGGCTGCTGAAAGATGCTGCTGCTTTGCCAAGATGCAGCAACTGACAGCCCATCTGTTCTTGGTTTCTTGCAAACAAAGAAAACAGCTGACCTCCATGAAGGGTCTAGGCAAGCCTGCTTTATTTCACATCTGCACCAGGTCAGGGACATTAATTCACAAGGTTAGTAAGTGCCTCTCAACTGAGGGGCAGAAATTAAGACACCAAGCCACCACTCAACATAGCTGGATCATAACTTTAATCTGTTAACTCTGCAGCTACAAGCTATATACAAAGCAAGCGCTCAAGTGAAGGAAGATGATGAAATTCTGGAGAAGAATAATTGATACGTAAATATCTTAATCCTTCAGATACAAAAAGATGCCAAAGACTTGAAATGGAGGCAGCAAATATATCCCCATAATGAAGTTCAGGAGTCCCCCTCATTAAGGGAGTCACCCACAGTGTGAATGTAACCTTTGTGGACAGACCAAGTCCAGTAAGATCATTAGGCATTCTTGCAATGAATCTTAAAAATGGTTCTATGTGAAAAATTAACAACTGAGACTAGGAACAAACACCTATTAACTATTCTTCGGTAATTTACTCACCTTGTACTAACACCAGCAGCACTGATGAGGGAACCAAACAAATGGACTCACTTTTTTTTACAGCAATCTCCAAAAGCACCCAAGGAGAGCACTAGCAATTCTCCCTGGCTGACTTGACTGTACAAAGGAGAAAACTGGAGTAACTACTAGAAATAAGGTGTTTGATGAAGACAGTGAGAGCCACCCTCATTGCTATGCTCAAGCCAACACTGTAAAGTAGCTTCCACTTCCTTAGGAATGTCCATCACATAACACCCAATTGTTACTGAGGAGTTGCTACCCAGTGCTTACAAGCTGGATATTACCGAACCCATAATTAAGTCACTAGTTTGATTACATGTTGTGACAGGTGCACTCAACCCCTTGACCAGACTGGTGGTGGTTTGGTGCAGGCTCCAGAGAAGGGTAAAGGCCTGAGCCATGGCTGGGCCATGAACTCCTCTAGTTTAAACCTGTTCTCTGAAAACCCACAAAGGAACAGAGTGACCAGTGAGCATCAATGCATATAAGCTTGGAACACCAATCATGCAACTGACACATGAATAGTGGGTGGCTTTTCCAAGACTCATTTATCAAGGAACAAAGAAAGTTGTGGGTACAAAGAGTCTCATTGCATATCTTTTCCATCACATGTAATCTGACTGCAAGCCAACCACTTTATCCCATAAATATGACAGCCTAAGTGAGCCACCTTTGAGCTCTCCCTGCTAGGCAGTGTGGCTGCATGGCAGTGATCTCCCCTTGAGCTGTGATGCCTCTCAAGGTTGCTCCTCAAGGCAGAGACCTTTTACCAACAGTAGATCTTTGGTAAGTGACCAATATAATGCATAACCCTGTAGTATGAAAACTTTGATTTTGTCTTGGTAACTTTGATTGCATGCTGAATTGATGCTAATAAAACATTACATAAACTTTACATATATAATCCTTTAGACACAAACCATTGACCAAGTCTGGGACTAAGTCTGGATCCAGCTGCACCTAGATTCCTCTCTGAGGAGTTTAGAAAGCAAGGGGGTCTATTCTGAACCTTATGACTCAACAGGAGGGGTCTTCCTTACCCTTTTCATCTCCAGTCTCTCTGTGAATCATTCTAACTCAAGTGTAACTCAGTTTTCCTTTGTATGTTTTTCCATACAGTAATTAGAGTGAACCTTGCCATCAAACTTTGTTAAGTTGCACTTTTATGACATCATTCCAACCTTAGTGATTGTGTGATCATATTAAAACCACTTTTGCTAACACCTTTGACAGTGGTTAAGCGATCTAAATCACTGACACATGTGATTATGAATACTGAAAATGCAATACCCAAAGATACCCAAATAAACATGGCAGTCCACTGAAAAGAGCTGAGCAGTAAAATTAACTGCTCCCTACACACACCAGCAGCACAAAAGATCCCACATGACTGAAAAGTCAATAGCAGGAAGAAAAGTCTGAAGGTCTGTTACAATTAAAGTTCTTTTCTCTCCTTCAAGTGCCTGATGTGAGATAAACCAGAGTCTGTTCCCCCCCAGGAACAGGTGTAATTAGTGAAACATACTAGGGCAACTGCCCAGTTCTACAGTCTGAGCCAGCCTCAAAGGTCTACCCAGTTTAAAATAAAGCAAATTGAAAGAGTCTCAAGCATGGCTTGACAAAATGCCAGCAAGCCCATTTCTGCTCGACAGAGGTCACCTCTGGAAGTACAATATTGCTACAGTAAAGACTGGGATGATTTAGTGTGGAGGAGGCAACCCCAAACAGACCATTCAGGAGAGCAGGAAAGAGCAAGGGAGGGAAATCATTAAGAAACAAACAACAGAAAAAAGACGGCCTGAAAGTGTGAATGCCACTGGGTCTCATCAGAACACAGTGAGCTGTAGAAGAAGCTACTGAAGCTCAGTCACCAAACTGAACTCCATCCATCACAGGGGTATATCTGCAATTTGAACAATGGGGTGCACCCAACTCACCCCCATGCAGAGCAGAGATTCCCAAAAACTGCACTTCAATGGGAAACCCCTGCTTTTCTCACCATGATCCTGGATTTAGATTCTGATATCTAAACCAGTAGGGCAACAAAATCAAATCAAGTAAGAAAACCTCATTGTCCAGATTCTTCTGAGAATTGTCCAAAGCTTCCTATGCAGAAAAAAAAAAAGGAGAGGAAAAGGGCACTCGCACTACCAGGCTTTAGGACCACACATTAAGGTACTCATGGAGATCATAGTCAGCAGAGGGGGACACTTTCCAGGGGTGCCAAGGTGACCTCTTCAGTAACCTAAGGACTCTGCAGAAAGATCAGCCTCCATGTTTGGAGGCTGAAGCTCAGTCCATACAAACACCCTTTTTGCCCCCTCACCCAGACCTGGAATATGCTTCAATTAATAGATCAACATCAGGGCTAGGATTTCCAGAACAGGAGTTTTCCTTTGGCATTGGTGACATTAAGTGCCTAACCAGTAACTGTTGTTTCAGCAGAATTGGAGGATACTCAGACTCAAGTGTCTAGTTTCTTTAAAGGGAAAAAAACCCCACAAAACAAAAAGGCACCTCAAACCAAGCCCAGATAAAAAAAAACTAACCAGAACATGTTCCCTGTGACAGACTGATCTTACACAGTAGCTGGAGGAGTAATCCTAGAAATACACATCCTCACTAAGATTTTTCTCTGCTTACTTCTACTTTTCAAAACCCCTAAAATAACCAACACAGTATGTTGCCATCACAGAACAACACAGGCACCATTGCAACATCTCTAAAATTTGAGAGCTCCTTTGCTACCCCATGGTATATAATTTGCCCCTTTTCAGAGAAAAGCCTAAATCGCCACCCATGCAGCACAGTGAACTGATTCAGTTTAAGCAACCAACCCACAAGGGAAGTAGAATTATGAAACACCACAAGAAGATTGTGAAGCATCCATGTCAGTGGTGCTCAGTGTAAGTAAATTATACTTCTGGGACAGGTACACATCCAGGAGAGCCAGGATTTCCACCTGGATGGGAGGGAACTGCATTCCTTGCAGGATTTCCATCCAAGTCTCCACTACCAAGTGGAAATTAATCCTGAGGCTCACTGCTTGGCATTACTGATGAAGATACTGAGTACAAAGACAAGAGGAACCACAAAGACATATGCGGACTAGCTCTAGGCAGTCTGACAGGAACTGTGTAAGGGACCAGAGCTACTCTGCAGTAGTGGCTGTGATCTCCAGCAGAGAC
>NW_010524002.1:0-297 GCF_000687285.1 Phaethon lepturus
AGGAGCAGCCTTGCTGCTGTAGGGCCCTGTGCGCGGACAGCAGCTCTCTGCCTTCCCGCCGAGGCTCTGCGCCACAGGAGGTCCGGAGCTGGGGAGTCGCGACGTGACCGTCCCCGTTCTCTGCAGCCATGGGAGCAGAAAAGAAGCTCCTGCAAATCAAAGAAGCCTTTCAGCTGGCCCAGAAGCCTCACCAGAACCACGCGAAACTTGTTGTGGCTTTGAAGAGCACCTATAGTCAGGTAAGGCCGCCCTCGGGGCCTGCCTGCGGCTGGGGGGGCGGGGGGGGGCACGGGCGGG
>NW_010524002.1:328-9158 GCF_000687285.1 Phaethon lepturus
CCGGGCTGAGGGGAAAAGAGGGCGGCTCAGGATCTGCTATGCTTTCCCTTCCGAGGGCGGGGTGCCTCTCCGGCCTTGTTTCCCCTAAAATAAGCATTGAGGTCAGTATGCCGGAGAAGGGCCCTGCGACTTTAAAAAAAGACAACAAGCCACGCGCTAAACTGTTACACAGAGTTATCCCCTGCAAACAGGGGTGTAGGAACAGCCCACGGCAGGTATTAATGATGGTGCTGGAAGGTGTTTGGATACCCGAGAAGTAGGTGTGACACAGGATATCAATGGATGAGGGTGTCTGAAACCCGTTAGCAGGTAAATATAAACTGAATGGAGCCCAGCACAGTTAAAGCAAAATACTCAGTGAAGAGTGTACAGCAGCGGGTGTGCCCTAACAGCTGGCTTTAGTGCTTTAAAAATTTAAATGGAAGCTGTCAATTATAAACCCATTTATTTTATTTTTCTGTCGTACTGCTTTTGAAAGATGGACGGGGTACTTACCTCTTTGTTGTGTTTTGGGTTTTTTTTCAGTTGGAAGATAGGGAATATTTTCATGAAGAATTCATTCATTTCCTTAAGTATGCTATGATAATCTACAGACGGGAACCAGCAGTGGAACAAGTAATCAATTTTGTGGCTAAATTCATTACTTCATTTTATCAAATGGAGAAAGAAGATGGTAGTGAGGAGGGAGAAGAGGAGAATTTACTTCAGAATTATGTGTTTAACTTTCTGCTTGAGGTACAGTAACGCTGTATTATTAAACATAACAAATGAAGACTTCATGCAGTGGGGAAAACTTACTGGCACTTGAGATGATACCTATAAACTAAAACTTAAAAAGTGAAAGCAAGGCAAAGCTAGTGCTTTATGAATAACACCACTGCCCCCAACCCCCCCCAAAAACTCTATTACCCCCCCGCACCGTAACCTAACAACTGCATTTCAAAAGTTAGACCTGTGAGAAAATATGAAATGTTTTCTTATTTGGCTGTCAGATGTGTCATTAGCGGCTTTACTATAGGTGCATTTGTAAGTGTGAAGTTGTGGACGTGAATTTATACCATTTCTTGATAAGTAAAAATATTAAAAGATCTTAATACAAATATTGTTGGCATATGTATTATTCCATTCTGCTTATTGCAAGTGTTATGTAGAAAGAAGATCAACAGTTCCAATAGCACGAAAACACAAGTAAAATTACATTTTCTTAAACTTATGTTTTGACATGGAAAAATTACTGATCAGGCCAAGATCACTAGTCAGCATTACTAATATCTTTTTTTTTCCTTCTAATATTTTATGGAGACAGAGTGGTAAGTTAGCATTGAGTGGTAAGCATGTTTCTTCTTTTGTGAAGGCATTGCTAATTATGTAAAGTGCCTCTGATATCAGTGATTGGCCATGATTGTTTAATCTTATTAAAAACAAACTTAAATAGGAAAAGCTTTTGAAATACAGAAGTGTATATTTCATGTTCTGTATAGAATATTAACTACTTACATCTGCTTGTTAATAGCAGTATGTTGGAAATGAGACAAGTGTGATTATAAGAATACTTTTTTTTTCCTTTCCCTAAGTCTCACAATGCAAACAGCCATGCAGTTAGGTTTCGAACATGTCAGCTTGTTAATAAGATTTTGGGAAATATGCCGGAGAATGCCCAGATTGATGATGACTTATTTGATAAAATTAATGAAGCTATGCTGATTAGACTTCAAGATAAATTTTCGAATGTGAGAATTCAAGCTGTCTTGGCCCTGTCGAGACTTCAAGATCCTAAGGATGAAAACTGTCCTGTTGTTAATAGTAAGTAGTATTAGTTTTTTTCTTTTGTTTAAGAACATGAAGTAGTATTGAGGTTTTTCTTTTGTTTTAGATTACTTTAAAACATTAAGTATTGAGTAAACAAATCTTGTTTGTTTATTCTTGTAATAATTTGTAAACTGTGGAGCTCTTTGCTACAGGAGGTTGTAGATGAAAGCTGTGAATGTTCAAAGGGAAAAGACAGAACTGCTTGGAGGAGAGATCTGCTGGGCTTTAACTAACAGAAAAATCATATTGGGCTCAGGCATCTCTATGAACTGAATGTAGCTGAATTATGAAAATATGCTTATGA
Source organism: Phaethon lepturus (assembly GCF_000687285.1). Lineage (NCBI taxonomy): Eukaryota > Metazoa > Chordata > Aves > Phaethontiformes > Phaethontidae > Phaethon > Phaethon lepturus. Next base: position 2,442 of record NW_010524002.1, read on the forward strand.
CTACTTGCAGTTTACAACACATTGCTTGAAAATGATTCCAATTCAGAAGTGAGGCGTGCAGTGCTGTCATGTATTGCTCCATCAGCAAGAACTTTGCCAAAAATTGTAGGCCGCACTATGGATGTAAAGGAAGCTGTCAGGAAGCTGGCATATGAGGTAAACTGTATCACTTAATATTAATTTCAAAGACTGACTTAGGAAAAAGGCTTTAAATTTTTTATTGTATTTCACTGGTTAAACACTTAAGAACAGTTAAATAATTTATTTTCACTTACCAGAATTTTGAGGGGGAGTGATTTAATACAAGTGTTCTAGTTGAAACCCCTGAACTTGACTGCAGAACTTGCTTGATAGAAACTACTTTTGTGATAGAATTTGGCTCTTCAGGATCAGACAGTAAAAGTATAAATTATGTATACAATCTGTTGTTTTCTATCTATGCATTCGGTGATGTCTGTGAAGCAGATTTTCCTCTCCGTTATTATATAACACATAAGTAAATGAAATTAGGATCACAGCAATACTAGTGTTAAAAATAAAAATGCATATTTTTGGTATTCCAGTTTTGAGAAATATCACTCATTACTTACGTTTACATGTAGAGGTAAGGGCAAGAAGGTATGCTACTATGTGTATTTCTTGTGCAGCCATCTTAGGCATAAGAAAGATGGGGACAGGCTTTTTAGCAGGGCCTGTTGAGATAGGACAAGGGGTAATGGTTTTAAACTAATAAAGGGCAGACTTAGACTAGATATAAGGAAGAAATGTTTCACGACGACTGTGGTGAAACCCTGGCACAGGTTGCCCAGAGAGGTGGTAGATGCCTCATCCCTGGCAGCATTCAGGGTCAGCTTGGATGGGGCTCTGAGCACCCTGATCTAGTTGAAGATGTCCCTGCTCATTGCAGGGGAGTTGGACTCCATGATCTTAAAAGGTCTCTTCCAACCCAAAGGTTCTATGATAAGATCTTAAACAAAGTGTTCATTTTTTACCTACACAGAATCATCTTCTATTCTTTCTTAACTTAGATTAAATTCTGTGTTTTAACTGAATCTCTGTGTTAGTAGGCTTTAAGAAACGTACATACTTCAGTCATTTCATTGCAGGTATTAATTGCTCTTGGAGCTTTAAAGAGATAATAGTTTTCATATCCAGGTGTTGCATTCAAGCAGAGCTGCCAAGCTTCTAAGCTATTTGTTAACTTCATTCTTACTTTATTTTATTTTACATTTTCTTTCATGCACAAGAATTTGCTTGTTGTGTATTGGTACAAAGCTGATGGTATAGGTCTTACAGGCTTCTATTGACTTATGATTTCTGTAAGAAATAAAACGGAGAGCTTAAAAACACAGGTAGTTAATGAATTCAGCTGTTAACATTTGTAGAAATGTATTTTAATATCTTATCTTTTTTTTTTAAGGTTTTGGCAGAAAAAGTTCACATGAGGGCTCTGTCAATAGCACAGAGAGTGAAATTGTTGCAACAAGGACTTAATGACAGATCTGGTAAGAGATAATCTTTCTCAACATCTTAATACGAATGTTTGAGAGAATACTTTCTAATGTTTTGGGCATGATTTATGAGGAAGCTGCGACGGCAGTAAGGAGCTCAGGGAGTCATGAGGTACCAGGAAATGTTTAAGCACAAGAAATTAATTCTGCTTGATGCTTTGGTTTTCCAGTCCCCTTATAGTGGACAAACCAGAAAAGGATTGCACTTTTAAAAAACTTGAAAGCCACTAAGCTCTAAAATAAGACCAAATGCTATTAAAATTAAAAAACAACAATGTAATTAAACACAGAAGTAGAAAAATCTAATGATTTAATTCAGTGTATTTTGAAACATGTTTTATTACAGATATTTTTGTAAGTAATAAATATATTAAAGAATTGAAATGTAAATATTAACATCAGTTTGATAATTGTTTGAAAATGTTTCCTATGTGCTTTCAAGAGAGAAATCTTCTCAGCTGGTTAGTTTTTTGTTTAACTAACTTGAATTATTTTTTTAATGCATTTTTGATTGACTCTCATTCATTTCATCATGAAGCAGCTTTATTCTTTTTCATGTCTTCCGTACTGTATCATTTTTATATAAAGAGCCATTCAGAATGTACCCATAATTCTGTGTGATGGTGTTGCCAAAAGATCAAAAGGTCATATGCATTGGAGTGGGACAATTTTGGCCTGCCTATGTAGAATGCAAATTTTTTTTTTTTTTTTTGCAACAATAGCAATTATATACATGGAAGTTCGCCATAAAAGCTGCCAGTTAGTTACTAAGTGCTACTGTGTTATCCACATACTTTGTTTGGAAAGTCTGTACTAAGCCCTGTTGAACTTTACTCTGAGATTTTTCTTGCTTGGTGATCAATTGCTTGTGAACTGTGAGAAATATGATCTATGTGGATATTCATTTAGAGAGCAATATGAAAGTACTATGTGCATTGGTAACTGGAGCTCTTGAAGGTGTGACATGTATGCACGCGGGTTTTTTGTCTGCCTTTCTTTTTGGCTAGCTGGGGATCATGCTAGTATGACCTTGACAGCAAAGGAAGAGGATCAGCTGAGCGCTTTCTTACGCTGTATAGAACTCCACTTAAAAGGAAGTCCACTGAAAAACTTATGTTCTGGATTACTATTTCTTATCAGTAGGCTAGTTTGTTGTTTGACCTAACTTCTTGTCTGCTGGCCGCCACACACCCTGTGGCCCACCATCCTGCTCCCCCTTGCCTCCTCGCCCCCGCTTTCATCTTGACAGATAATTCTTTTGTTTTAAGGTGGAGGAGTTTCTGTTTTAGTAATCTTTCAAAGCTGGGGGGGGGAAGCTACCTTCACTTTGTTTTCCTGTGATCCTTCATTTGTGAGCAACAAGAATTTGTTGTATTCTCTTACGGAGAAGGCACAGCCCTTCTACATGGCCTATATTTCGGTGACATTGAGGTGTTCAATATGAAGAACTGCCGTCTTTTATGATCCAGAGCAGATACATTCTCTGTTGGTGTCTATCTCTTGCTTAGGATGATTCTTCATCCCAGCTGTTGAGGACTTGCTCTTTTTATTGACACCTAGAATCACAAGTGAAAATGTCTGCCAGCGTATGTAGCCTCAATGATATCATTGATACCATATGCTTTTTGCTGGGCAGGAGAGGTTTATGTTTTCAAATTGGCTGCATTTATATGTACATCCACTAGTATTTCCTCATTTTGATCTGTTTTGCAAGTTCTATAACCTTGACTATGTATATCTTTTTTAAATTTGTGTATCTGAGTAACTCCCAAGCTACAAGAGAGGGACCTGCTCGTTCAAGGTTGCTAGGTTGAAATTTTGGATGGTTTTTTTTCCACATCAGTTTCAGAACAAGGGTTTATAATTAAACAAGACCTATAAGACATAATCCAGATTCTGCTTAGTTCTACTTTTGAGAGTGTATTCAACTGTCAATTCTCCACTCTCATTCTCTTTCCTTCTACTACATTATACTAGTTTATGCTTTCCACGGAGAGGTTTCTTATTCTTAGGACCTTAATTTAGCTCTTTCAAGGCCTTTTTACAGCTCTCTGAACTCTTGACTATACTTAAATGTTGTTTTCATTATCGTAAGTTACATATAAGAGAAAAGATGAATGTTGTCAGTGTGTGTGGACTTTGTTTCCCTTATATTGGATATTGTTTTCTAAAAGGTCCAAAGAGCATACTTGTATTTATCCCTAGTTATTTTATTTTTACTTCCACCAGACTTAGCCTTTCTACTTCCCTGCTTAAATCTGTGTGTATGTATTAATGATGTACGTATTCTACATGTTCCCATAAATACTTTTTTCCTTGATTAAATAGTACTCCACTGATCCAGAAGCTATTTGTTCAGCATAGCAATGGGGAGGAGGGACTTAAAGTATCTTTATGCAAACTTCATAATCCAGTTGAATAATTGAATTAACAGAAGAATTCTGTGTGTCAGTTCAGATTAAAGGTCTGTTTCCAAAAGTGGCCAATTCCTAAATGCCTGAAACAGAGCAAGTATATAACGCCTCCCCAGAATACCTCCTTGCTCTGCAGGAGTTCATGGTTTGTAGATTTTCTAAGTTGAGGTGCTGTCTTGCCATGTAACAGTTTTTGGATTTGGATAGCAGTGTGGGTTGGGGGAGGGGGGGGAGCAGGGGGAGAATATGTTGCCTCAAAAATGAAGTAGGGCTCCATAGGTAGTTCTTGTTTAACTGTTGTTTTCTTTTTTTTTTTTTTAAGGTAACTTGGTATTTTTTGATCTTTAACATTTCAAGCCATTTAAATTCCTGTATTACTAGATGCTGTTAAGGAGGTAATGAAGAAGAAGCTGCTTCAAGCCTGGTTACGATTGACTGAAGGGGATGTTTTAGAATTGCTTCATCGTCTGGATGTGGAAAACTGCCCAGAAGTGTCCATCCCAGTACTAAATGCTATGTTTTCATTATCTCCACTTCATGACTTTGTTCAGAACTGTAAAAACCTTGACAACAGGTATGCAGATACGTTTTCATTTCCAAAAGTTGATTTTTTTGTATGAGAAAATTAAAGGTTATATCTAAATGGGGAGCAGAGTAACTGTTACCTGTGATAAGACTGATATTGTGCTGTAAGCCGTGATGTCTCCCTGGTGTTTGTGTACTGAATTGTTTTGGATATGCTTTTTCTTAAAAAGATCTGTGTTCACCAGCTGAAAATCATTGTGCAAGATAAGCAAGAGGAAAAAATGAGAAATGTCTTTGACTTCTTGTTTCCTGAACACTCCAAAAATCACACTTTTAGAATTTAAGAGGAAGCAGTAAATTAATGCAGTGCACTCTAAAGCTATAGTTGTGGGCCTGTCTGGCTTTAAAAAGCATCGATAACGGTGAAATAAGTATCTTACAGCCTCTGGAAATGTGTGAATATCTGAAGAGGTTCAAAGGAAAAAACTGCAGTTATGGACTTGTCAGTCTGATCCTGCACAGAGCAAGGTTTCCGTTCTAAAAGATGGGGCTAACTGAAAACTTCTTAAAGAAGTAGATCTCTTAGACTAATGACATTTTGAGAAGTGAGTGAAATTATTCAGCTTGTAATGAGGCTACTTGATTTGTGGAAAATATTAGGCTTGTTCTTGTATGATGTTTCTGACTACAGCTTGAGTGATGCAGTATCAGTATGATAAATGTTTAGAGTTTTCAAGGCTGTGATTTCCATTTGTTAAATTTAGTTTTAAATAAAGACTTGTCAGATTAATGGGAAGCCATCAGATGATAAGTTTTCATCTAAATGTTGTGGAGGGTTGTTTGTTTTGTTCTTTTGTGTGTGTGTGAGGGACCTGAAAGTAAAACAAAATTGTTATTGATTGTTTGCAAGTAAAATGGGATCCAACGGGGTGAAAAGTACCACTGACAGCGATACTCTGGCTTTTCTGCTTTGAGGTAGAATTAATGCATAACTTAATCTTTGTTTTCAGAAACAGAACATTATATGCCATGCTTAACATGGAAAAGACTATGATTATAAAAAGGAGTGGGGGTCCTGTGGCTGGTAAACGGAGGATGACATTTTAGAGATGCTGAGAAGCAGTTCTATTCCTTTTTGCATTTGACATACTATGATTGCTACTCGAATATTGTGTGAAGGTCTTGTATTAAGAATGGAAGAAACAATTCATAAACAGAAACTGAAAAACAATTTAATGCAGTTGTTGCATTTCTGCAGGTTAATGGAGTTCAGTTTTCCAGACTTGTGTAGTGATAACAGTGTTTCATAGAATTAAAGTACTTGGGTGGTTGCTTTAGGAGATCTGAAGGGCTGAGCAGAATCTTTCTGCAAACTGATATGAACAACCTTAAAGTACTGAGAAGTGCAATGCAGTGAGAGGCTCGGGGAGCTCTGTGTCCTCACTTAAGAAAGAGGAAGTTATTTTTCTCAATTTTTAAGTATTTCTGTGGGGAATACCTTTCACAGGATTTTATTTTCATTTTGAGAAATAGTCTGTTTCTGTGCATTTGTTTTCTTTGACCCTATTTTATTTATTTCTCTTCATTTATTTTTGTTTAGAAAACTGATTCCCCTGGAAGACTTAACAGCTGAGAATGTGTTATATTGGAGAGGTCTCTGTGAATATCTAAAATCAAAAGGTGAAGAAGGAGAAGATTTACTAGAGCAGTTGTTGCCAGAACCAGCCATATATGCAGATTATTTATTAAGGTACATTGCACTTAAAAATAAATTTAAAATAAATTATTTTATGTTTTATTTTCTAAAGTAGAGAATACTTCTTTATTCAACTACTCAGGTTTCCTCCAAAGCTGAAGTTGTGCTTTAACAGTGACTTTTTTTGTTTTTGTTTAACTTTTTTTTTTTAAGATTTTTGAGAGGATTTACTTTCAAACAAAAACCATAAAAAGCAAATTTATAACTTGAAAACAAATTTTGGAATTCCCTTTCTCATGAATTACCAGCAAGATGGACTGCTAGATCAGTAGTATATAATTCTTTGCCATTTAAGATAATACAATAATTGTTCTATCATATGCAGCTATCTTGTGTCCATCTGTTATTGCGTAGGTTGCTGTGTTTGCAAAGAGCTGCAGAAAGAGGTTTTTAGAGTTTTTAGAAACCAATAATTTTTTTTCATTGCTCTAATTTGTGAAAATAAAGTAAAATTTGTCTGCTGTCCTTAAGAGTAGTGTTTTTGAAACTGAAGGTTCATTTTCTTCTCTTT
>NW_010524002.1:9189-37999 GCF_000687285.1 Phaethon lepturus
GCTTCCCAAAAACATATGTTTTAAGGCAATGACAGAGCTGCTAAATGAGCCAATTAGAGAATATTTAATGAGGGTTAAACAATGAATGTTTTGTTAAGTCAAACTTTTTACCCAAGTGAAGAAAGGTAAATTTTTTTGTTTCAGCTGGATACTTTAGTCTTCATATAAAATTTGAACAGAATTTGTTTGTGAGCATGGAGAATGCTGAGAAATCTTATCTGAAGTATTGTACTTGCAAAATGTAAGCTTCCTGAAAGGGTTATAAAACAGATCTGTTGAAAATGCATTGTTTTGATAGATGTTTCCAATTAAAAATATGCATATTCTTTTCTTGCTTCAGTGGGTGTAGTATACTTGTAGTACTTATAGAAATAATTGCTACTTTTCAATGTAGAATATGCTAACATGTTTCATAAATATTTAATAAATGAAGCATCTGTGCTTCCTAAATTTTGAAATGCGGATTCAATGTGGTAGGTGTAATTTTATTCTTTCATAATTAATTTAAGAGTCCAGAAAATGTTTGTTCTCCCAAAAAAAACATTTTAGTTTTTCCATCTGATCTTACTCAAAACGCCTTCAATTATCTTCCCCTTCAGGAAGAGGCTGAGTAAGATCAATTAAGTTTACTAGTACCTGTTTGTAGTACCAACTGTTAAACTAGTCATTGGTGACCTGTGCCACCAGTTGTTTCAGGTAAGATTTGCGATTGTACAATCAGAGTCTTTATTTGCACTGTGAGAGTATGGTTAGGAGGAGCAAGAAACTGCAAGTCATTGATACTTAAGAAAAAGTGCAGGACTGTAAGCTTCATTTAGATATTTCACTCTTATTTGGTGCAGGTTATATTATTGTTAAAGGATCAGAAACAGCTGCCTACGTTGTTGTAATTTCAGATGCTATTAAGTAGCAGCTACATGCGAAGTTTTTGTTTTGTCCTAACTTTGAAGAAATTTTAAAAATTTTCTAAATTTAATGAGCTGTTGCTGAAAAGTATCTGCAAAGCTGTGGTAAAAATAAGCATCTTTTTACAGCTTGTATCAGTATTTGAATTTTATATATTACGTTATATTCAGTATTGAATTTCGAACACAAGAAGTTTCTCTCCAGATTTTCTGAATATGCATGCTCTCATTCATAGATAAAACTTTGATAAAAAAAACAATGTCTCTAGAAAAATAAAGAAACTGAACAAACAGATTACACTTTCCAAACTATGTGGCTGAGTATCTGACAACAGATTGTTGTCTTTCTGTGATGGCATACTTGATCGGATAAAGAATTTAAAATTCACTGCACGCTTTAATTATTTTCTTGTATTGTGTCTTGTGGACAATATAATACTTCTGAACATGTAGAAGAATATAGAACCTAAATATGCAGAACAATACTAGTTGTATATGTGAAAAATGGTACATGTATATATGTATTCCTTAGATACTGCCTTTATGCAGCGGTGCAGAAATGACATCACATGTATAAGTATATCTTGTCACTTTCTGTTTCTTACTGTTCTGCATTCTCAAACAAGGGATTTTTTTTTAACGATGTGCATGATTTTTAAACTGTACATTATTGGGTATAAATAACTTTCTGGAACTATTAATCTATGCGAAGGAGAATACAAACATTAATTCTTAAGGTTTGTAACTAGAATAGCCACTTGTTTCTACACGACAGGTTTTTGCAGGGAGTGTTTGATTTTTTTGGTGGTGTGTTGTGTGGTGACTTTTTTTTACTCTTTCCACCAATGATTCTTCATGTAATTATATCTGTTCTATTTGGATTCAGTTACCTTCAAAATATGCCAGTTCTTAGTGAAGAACAAAAAGAAGACTTTACTTGTTTTGAAAACCTGATGACAAAAGAATTTATAGGCCAGCAACTGATTCTTATCATAGGCTGCATGGATACCACGGAAGAGGGAGGAAGGTAAACTTAAAGATAAAATTTGTGTTATTAAGCGTGTGGCACTTGTGCCTGTGAACAGGCATAGAGTCTCTGTTGGGAAAGTAACCTGATCAGACAGACAAAATACAGTTCTAATGGTCTCTGGAAAAAAAGGCAGGGCCTCTCTAATGGAATTGTTCCCAAAAGTGTGCCAAATATCATCTGCTTGCTTTTATGGAAAAAGTTTTAACACAGATACAACACTGGGGAGAACAAATTCATTTGTTTTCATAACATATTCTTGAGATTATGAAGTGACAAGACTGTTCATTTGGAACATAGTACATAAAAAATAAAAGGAGACAAATGGATCACTACTTAGCAGATGACTTCTTGTAAGTAGCCTGTGCGTTTCTTAACTTTTTAAGCCCAGCCTGCTAAGGCCTAAAAGGTTACATATGTCTAAGATGCCAAGCTGAATTGGACTGTGTAAACTGAGTCATTCCTATAATTTGAACAGCCTTTTGATGTGAAGTAATAAGAGAGAATAAATTTGGAAGTTCATACCATCACAGGCATTTTATGAAAAATTGCAGTTAGTACAAACACAGCAATAATTTCAAACCCTCAGTGGAATGCATTATATGTAATGCTAGACTGGCAGGATAGTTTAACTTGTAATTTGTTTTAGTTTCCAGCCAGATAACTTCTACAGTATTGATACTCTGCCTGTTTTCTGCTGGTATGACCTTTCACTGGACAGTAGTGACACCTGATTAAAAAATGAATCATTTTCTAATCAAGAGAAATGAGGTGAAAACAGCAAAAGACGAACATTGCTAAGTAAGAAAATGTATTCAGCAGCTAATATGGCTATAGAGAAGTTTTTCTTATAATGTATTATAAACTCTTCATCAAACTAACTCAAAGTAGGTAAAGTATTAACTCTTACAGAAGTCTTCCATTTTCTGGAATAAGCAAACAGATTGGTGTTTTTGCTTTTTAATGCAGGAAGCATCTGTTAGTTACTTTACAAAAGATTCTCATTCTACCTGCAACTTCAACAGCCCTTATACCTCTACTTGTAGAAAGATTACTTGGTATTGTTAAGGACGATGACAGAAGGATTCAAATTGTAAGTAATTCTAAAGGCTCATGGTTTTCTAGGCTCTGCCTTCCCTGTATATCAAACAGCCTTTACGAAGCTTTGTAACAGAAATATCAGGAATTAAAATACTTTTAGTTTGGAAAAGCATTTATGCTTTGCCACCCCCTTTTTTTTTTAATTAGCATAGCTGCTGTGGTTTTCTAAAGATCTTTAGAGCATTTGGCTGGTGTTGTAAATTTAATTTTCCAATTAGCAAAGTATTACAGCCTGTTTCAAAATAATTTGTCATATTAGATCCAAACAGTTTTGACTAGAACATTCGAAGTCAGGCTAATGTACATTTTTAGGTTTCAGATTTCTCTTCCCTCCTTTTCATAGAATTATAGAATAGTTTGGGTTGGAAAGGACCTTGAAAGGCCCTCTAGTCCAACCCCCCTGCAATGTGCAGGGACATCTTCAACTAGATCAGGTTGCTCAGAGCCCCATCCAACCTGACCTGGAATGTTCCCAGGGATGAGGCATCTACCATCTCTCTGGGCAACCTGTGCCAGTGTCTCACCACCATCATTGTGAAAAATTCCTTCCTTGTATCTAGTCTGAACCTACCCTCCTTTGGTTTAAAACCATTACCCCTTGTCCTATCTCAACAGGCCCTGCTAAAAAGTCTGTCCCCATCTTTCTCATAAGAAAGCCTCCTTGAAGTACTGGAAGGCTGCAATAAGGTCTCTCTGGAGCTTTCTCTTCTCCAGGCTGAACACCCCCAACTCTCTCAGCCTGTCCTCATAGGAGAGGTGTTCCATCCGCTGATCATTTTGATGGCCCTCCTCTGGACCTGCTCCAGCAGGTCCGTGTCTTTTAGTTGAGATGGGTACTAAAAGCCCTTATAAGAAAAATATTTTATATAGTACAATCTTTACATACAGCATAATTATTTAAACTTGACCCCTGAAAAATGGACCCTTGGTTTTGCTCAAATGTTTTAAATGAACCTGGGACTTAAGGACAGAGACCACTTTCGGAAAACTGCAATCCTAGGATATAGGTTTGTTACATGCTTACAGTGGAAGAACTATGGTAATCTTAGCATTATAGTACAATAGTAATAGTAAATGTGTGCATTTCTATTATTTCTATTATCTTAGTGAAATACACTTGATTCAGTACATTCTGTTGATTTGGATGCATCATGAGAGGGAGTTAAACTGAGGTGTTCTGATACAAGGCAAACAAAATTAAGACTGTCCTGTCTCATTCAGTCTTCAGTTCTCTTCATGTTTCATGTCCATTTTTTATTGACCTAATGGGTCTGACTTTAAAGAAAAACCTTAACCAATGCAAAAACTCTCAGCCTAGTTCTGCTTCTAGTTCTATGCATGTATCTGAGTTGAAATTAAATTACTTATGTGGCTGCTTATACTAAATATGGTGGCTTAGGCCTTAAAATGATAGTGTTCTTAGTTGTAATTGGATTGAAGTAGTAACAGATGAAAAACCTTACTCTTGTTACTGGTAATTCTTTTTAAAGCATGTGTTCAGCCCTGTAGGAGATGGTGCCTGTGAACTGTTGGCACAGAAACTGCTAACTTATTCATGGATGTAGAGTCTTCTATTTTCTCGCTTACCTAGGTAAATGGTAGAAAACACTAGGCTTTCATGGTTAGACTATGTATTGTTAAATGGACGATTTATTTGTGGTGAATTGGCTGTTAAGGAAAACTGCACAGAAGTGTAATATTTTTTCAGAAGGATGGTATTTTAAATTTGGAAAAGTGCTTAGTATCTGACATCTGAGCTAAAATTAATGGCACTAATATGCTGTTTGTAACAATAGATTGCAGAAATTATATCAGAACTTCGTGAGCCCATTACTACAGTCGACCAGCCTGTTGATGGTGCTGAAATAAGAAGGCGAGAGCTTAAGGTAAGCAGATTTTAATTAACAAGAAAAATATTTTTTTAAGCATATCCATCTAAGTTTTGTATAGTAGTGTATTATTGGCTAGCGTCAATAGTGTTTTGTTGGCTAATATCATGAAGGTTATGGGATTGTACTTTCTTTTTATTTCAGTTGGCTGAAATAAAAGTGAAACTTCTTGAAGCAAAAGAAGCTTTGGGAGAATGCATTACTCTGCAGGATTTTAATAGAGCATCAGTATTAAAAGATGAAATAGCTGAGTTGGAACACATGAAAAATGATCTGATGAAAGAAGCAGAGCAGCCTGAAATTAAAGAAATGCGTGTGGAGAAGGTCTCTCTTTCCCTTCCTATATTCCCAAGTGCTGGTTATGTTTTGATGTTTATTCATAGTTTTAGAAGAAAGTGTAGTTTGACCGTGAGTCTAAGTTTTTAGAATTGAAAATGAACATTTATGGTACTGGTATTCTTCTGCATGTATAGAAGCTGATGGTATGCTCTAGCGAAAAATGGATTGCAGTTAAACTGCTCTTGTCTTTTAGTAACTACAGAATTCTGAAAGGGTCTTGTTTTTACTGCTTTTACTCCTAAATAACTGAAAACATGAACCTGATTCTCTTTTTATCATTGTTTATAAACAGATTTTGATTAATGTTCTTGCACAACAAATGTGTAGTGGACAGGAAATGTTTATTTGGGTAGGGAAAAATTATGATTAATGTCCCCATTCTCCTTATCACAGCTACCATTTGTATCAATAACCTTTTTCTCTTTTCCCTGACCCACTTGAAGAATGATCCTGAAACACTGTTGAAATGTCTGACAATGTGTTATGAGCTTCTGAAGATCATGTCCCTTTCTAAAGGAATTGGTCCAACCATTAATGAAATCATTGAATCTCTGGTATGTAGGAATAAATACTGCTTACATTATAATAAAAATGGATACATCATAGTTGGCCCTTACGTGCTGGCAGGATGGTTTGTGATTATTTCACAACGACTTTTGCTGTATCTGTAGTGCTGTGTCTGGTGCTTTTAAGCCTTCCCAGAACCTAGTGTCTTGGAGGTGCAATCCGGATACACTGTTCTGAGTGCCTATGCCAGAACTGTTTGTGTCAGATACTAAAATAAAACAGGAATATGGTAAATATTTGACTAACGTATGACAGCATTGGACAGGGCTGAGTTATGCTGTGCCAAATGTGGTACTTAGGCATCTGCTTGCCACTCTTGCTTGTACTTGAATTGGGTTTTCCATCAGCCAGTTATGAAATGTCTACTAGAGAACTTTAAGGGTATTTTGTTGTTGCTGCTGGTTTTGTTTTGGTTTTGGTGTGGTGTGGTTTTTTGTTTGTTTGTGGGTTTAAGCTAGTCACAAGCTTTTCATCTAGGAGTGACTGGAACTCATATAGACCTTTCTTTGCATCCCTTCCATGTCCAAGGAAAGATGTTTGGGGGCGATTCCCTCTGACCCGTCTCAGTTTTCTGAAGTAGTCAAGAGAAGGGCAGCAAGGAAAAGTATGGAATGGCTTCTGTATGAAGAATGACTGAACAGAAAACTGGTGAAGAGAGGATTTAGGGGTAGGGTCTGAGAGAGGTCAGAAGTCATAAGACCTGAGCGTTACGGAGAAAACTGAAAAGGATTGGTTGATCACCCCATAAAGCTAGCAACTAGCAAGCTCAAAACAAATTAAATGAGGTGATTCTTCACGTAATATGTAATCTGTGGAATTCTGTGTCACAGGATGTGTGCATGGTCAACACTTGCATAAATTTCAAGGCAGACTGAGCAAATTCAAGAAAAATAAATAAGGAATGATTAGGTAGATAGGAACAGCCTCCCAGCTCTGGTGTCTCTCAGCTGCAAATTGTTGTGGGAGGCTGTTCCTAGCTCTGGTGTCTCTCAGCTGCAAATTGTTGTGACCTTGACAAGAAGTATTGGGAAGTATCTACTTAGTCTGTTTATGTAATACTTTATCGGAATTTGGTTTTGATCTTTTCTGATAACGAGACAATGGGCTAGATGACTGAGTATGGGCATTCTTAGAATTCAAACTGCAAAGAAAACTACAAACCCTATTTAGACTATCTTAAATGTAGTGGAACCACACCTGATTTCTTTCAGATGTATAAAGTATTTTTAGAAATCCTAATTAGTGTTGATGTGTCCCCCAGAAACTGTTTCTTAGGTCTTTAATTTTCACATTTGTTGTTTATTCCCTTTTTCTAAGATCCTGCTTTTGTATTGTGTGAAAATCCGGCAGGAACAACATTACATGAACAGGGATATCTTATTTGTTGTTTAAACTTGAACTCTTTAGTAAATAGAAAAATATAAAATGATCCCGTTGGAGCATTCACCCTGTATCTACTCTGGCTTTTCTTTTGTGTGGATTTTTCCCATTGTCTTCTCAAAACTATTCCAAGTTCATGAAAGTGGCATCTGTATTTTGTAACTTGGAAGTGGGTATTGTTTCTCTGCAAGAATGCTAATGTCTTATGAAGAAATGTGTAGGTTTTTTGTGCTTTTTGTTATTTCACAATGAGTGGTCAACTCAATTTTGTTTGGAAACAAATATTTATTAAAAACAAACACAAAGCAAAACATTGATGTGACTTTTGCTGTTGTTTTATTGTTGATTTCAAACAGTATACTAGATAAACAGAGTATATAGTAGTTACCACTGTTCAATCCTATATCAAACTAAAATTATTTTTAGTTTAAGGGTAAGCATATTTTAGTAGTCAGTTTTTTATTTTTAATTCATGTATTTCATCTATAAAGTCTAATACTATTATTTCCAGATACTTCCTGGCGTAACTAATGTCCATCCAGCTGTGAGAAATATGGCAGTTCTGTGTTTGGGTTGCTGTGCTCTTCAAAACAAAGAATTTGCCCGACAACAGCTTGCATTGCTGTTACAGGTAAAATGTCTGATGGGAAATGGAATGATGGTCTGTGTGACTAAGGAAATAAATATAGTATGTGTAGTATTGTGTAAGTAGTATCTATAATAAGCTATTCAACACAGTTATGTTACTTGAGAACCAGTGATTCCTGATTTCCTAAAGATCTGGATCTGGAGAGGGTGGTTTCATGTAGATTTTTCTCATGTTTAATAATATTCAAGCTTATACTGTATCTTGAGACTAGCATGCCTTTCCTTTGTAAGGTCACCTGTTGTCTTGAAAGTCTGTAGGAATTCTTTATCTGTAAGGTCTCACTGTCTTTTCCAAATCTGGATGAAATCAGCCATATATTCATGTTGTTAATGTAGAAAAGAGAAGCTGTAGGATTCTGTAAGCCTTCCTTCCTTGGGAAACCAGACTAAAAATGTGACTCTGATTGTCTTTACATTTCTATTACGTACTTAACCTGTGATCTAAAGCAATATTCAAACCAAGAAATAATAGCATGGCCAAACACCTATGGATATGGAACATGTTGGATGCCATAATACCCACGACTCCCACCTTGGTGTTAAATGTTCTAATGCTGAGCTAATTACATGAAAGATGATGCTCTTGTTAACTTTTTAGACCCTGGCTTTGACACAAGTGTAGGTGGCCATCATGCTTTATTAAGAGTGTGTTCATGTACACATTCAAGAAAACTGACAGCAGGTGTTGAGGTGATGTGCTCCGCTCAGACAAGGTGATAGAGCTGTCAGTCACTATAGCAGAAGAACTTTAGGTTCCTAAAAAGTTAGCAAATCCTATTGTTTTTAATCTGCCTTTGAGCAGATCTCATTAAAAATCAGTTTGTTTTGTTTAGAGAGGATTTAAGTTGTTTTAGCAGCTTAGAGTTTAGACTTAAGTAATTAATTTCTGTAGGTACTAAACCTCATATTCTTTGCGTAGGCTGCCATCAAAAGCAGGGTATTGGGCTGAACACATCTAGGACCTCTGGGCTAACGCACTATGTATGGTTTTATTTGAATGTTAATTTGAACTATAATACATATAGCAACCTATGCAGCTTTGACTTTTTTTACTGTCTTGTTCCCTGCTGTCTTTTTACATACTGTTTATTTTAATTATGCTACACGGTATTTCAGAGCAGAGATTATCTTACGTTTTTTTTTGTAGTGCCTAGCACTATGGAGCTTCTACAGGCAAATAGACTTTCTGTTTGTCCAATGTCTGTTTAGATGTTCAACAATAAAATTTACATTTCTCACATGCATGTTCACTCTGTGAGTGAAATTCAGTTGACTTGATGTAATGGAAATTGCACAGATGACTTGATAAATTCTTTCTTAGACTGTCTTCTAAATTCAGATTTAAACTCATATCACACCTTCCTAAAGTCTGACATTTGTCCCAAGTATTATAAAAAGTTTCTCAAATGAAAAAATTTTATTAAAGCAAAAAATCTTATTATGCTTAATGTTAACATCAGTAGTCTACTGTAAGATGATGTATGTATTTTCTTT
The DNA here is from genome assembly GCF_000687285.1 of Phaethon lepturus. Classification (NCBI taxonomy): domain Eukaryota; kingdom Metazoa; phylum Chordata; class Aves; order Phaethontiformes; family Phaethontidae; genus Phaethon; species Phaethon lepturus. The sequence goes on from NW_010524002.1 coordinate 18,540, forward strand.
ATTAAACCTAGGTTTTACAAATAGATAATATGAAGGTAAAGCTCAGTGCTTTAAAGGCAATCTTTGATCAACTAATGCTGTTTGGGATTGAGCCGTTTAAAGCCAGAAGAGGCAATGACTCTCAAAGTGATAATGCACATGTTGGAACTGAAAATAGTGAGGAAGTAAGTAAAACAATAGAGGACGAAGAAGAGGCTGCTACGGTTCACAGCCTCCTGCAACTTCTTTCCAGTTTCTTAGACAGTGAGGTAAGAAATACTATAAAATTTGCCTTAGTTTTGTTTTAAAACTATTTTTGCAGAAGATTTACCATCCCATTAGTTTGCATGTGAACATTACATGATATGTAATTGAAATTAATGGTTTAATGTTAAAATAGTTGTCCTAGAAAATAACCACAACTGTGACCCTGATAGAGACTAACGTTACTATTGAGCTAGCTTTGAATTCTGTGCAGGTGCAAATACGAGAATGTACGGAATTGCTTGGCAAAATAGGATGTAGACTATTTATTATAAAGTATTAGTGAAAAGCACTGTGGTTGGTGTGTTGTGTATATGTTCTGTTCTTTCTTAAGTTTTCAGAACTTAGGACAGAAGCTGCAGAAGGCATAGCCAAACTGATGTTCTCTGGGAGGCTGATTAGTGCCAAGCTTCTTTCTCGTCTTGTTTTGTTGTGGTATAATCCTGTGACCGAAGAGGATACTCGGCTTAGACACTGTCTGGGAGTTTTCTTCCCTTTATTTGCTTATGCAAATAGGTATGGCCTTTGTAAATTATTATGTGAACACATACATTGGTCTAGCAGCTTTAGGAACCCTTTTTGATCTTGCAGAAGTAGAAATTGCACAAATGCAAATTAGACCTAAAGGTCTAGTTCAGCCTCTTATGCATATTACTTTTGGACATACATAATCTCAACCTGTGACTATTCTGAAGACTTTCCATTAGTTCCCTCTTACCCCTGTGGCCTTTCACTTTTTTCTTTCCTAAGCTTATAATTGAAACTGTTCTTCAAGATACAGAATAAAAGATTAATCTAAAAAGATGTGCTTTACTTATTTATGCTGTTGAGCACTATAGGTAGACTTTGAAGTGTCACTAAAAAGTAGCTAGCAGGAATGCTTCAAAAGAAAATAATTGGTGCCCAGCAGATATCAAAGCAGCAGGCTGATTGGTTGTGGTTTGGGCTTTTTGTGTTGTGTGTGGGTTGTTTTTTTTTTTTGGTGGGTTTTTTTGTTTGCTTTTATTTTTGTTGTTTTTTGTTTTTAACCAAAGAATACTCAAATCCAAATTCACAGCAGATTCAAACTCTTGGTAGTGGACAAAGGTGGTAGAGAGCTTATGTAAGGGGATAGGAGCTTAAATAGTAATTCTCATCTCCTTTCACTTGATGAAAAGAAAAAATGTTTAACTTTTTGGTTGTTGCTAGTAGCTTTAGCCAGTCTGAACTAGCTGAGTTTTTATCTGCTTTTTTTGATGATTAAGAATTATATATTACCTTACCTATTTTTCCAAAACAAATTGACTTACATTTTTTGTAGCCTATAAGTTTCCACATTAAGAGGAGTAGTTCAAGGGGGAATTGGTTTGGAGAGGAAAAAAAAAAACCAAAACAAATGTATTTTTGCTGTTGTCAAAAAAATACAGAGATAGAAATACCCAGTCTCCTTCAGAATGGGTGTTTCCCTACTTTTGAAAGTAAGTAGCAGAAAAACTAATCTCATATGCTTCTAGTATCTCTGATATTGAGTCATGAATTAAAGCTTTTAACATTGATAAATTTTTGCCTGTGAATGTTGTCTCCTGACCCTGGGAATCTTTCTCTTTTTTATTATTATGAGTTGAATTCTAATGATTGCCCACCTGAGTAATTCTCTGTATTTCAAAATCATTTGCAAATGAGGCAACTCCTTCTTGGACCTCATAGATGACCTTTTTCTTGGAAAGAAAAACATGGTGTATGCTTTAAGCAAAAATTAGAAAAATCAGTAGAGAAAAAATACTAAATCTTAGTCTGGCTCATTGGTTTGGCATCTCTGTTTAGTTAGGAAGCCTCATTGATTTTCTGTCTCAAAACATCTGCATTCTGGATCACAAACGGTTCATTTTTAAGATGAATCATTGTGTGATTGGTAACTGAAGGTCTTTGCTTACTGCTACTGTATTTTCAGAATAGAATTATTAATTACCAGGCATAATTCAGAACTGTCTGCAAAATTGCCATTCAGAAAAAAACTCATGTGATGAATGAGATTTGGCTGAGGTTCTTAACTAATTTTGGTACTGATCTCACCGAATTTTAAAATTCCATTTGTTTTCTGGGTGTTCTGTTAACCTCTCCATCTGGTCAAAGATATATGCAAGAGGCTTACTTTTTGAAATTAAATATTTGAACTCTGTGTGAGGAATAAAAATGCTGACTTGTAGAAATATTCTGTCATGTCAGTAGAGTGGCATGGCATGCTAGTAATAGGGACAGGATCCTGTAACCAGTGACCAATTCTTATTCATGGAATGTTTTCTTAAAGAGTAATAAACTCTCTGGCAGCTGAAGAGGAGAAAGTTCTGCCTTGTGCCTGTATGCTACTAGACTATTTATTTATTTTTTTTAAATTTACAGGAAATAATCTGAATGACACTTCAGTTATGCTTGAGCCAATCTAAAGCTGTAAAGCCACTGAAAGGGAGAGTTCTTGCTTCCATTCTTTCTTGCCCCAGTTTTAGTCCTGAAAAAGTCTTTTGGTTAGCTGATTTGGCTCAATAATCCACCAGCAAACAATCTGCTTTTTTAAAATTATTTACTTTCTTGGTTTTCTCCTGTAGTTATTTGGGTTCAAATAGGAGCTTAACAAATATCAAAAACAAAAAAGGCTTCACTTCACCAACTAGTACCTTTTTCCATACCTTACCTTTTAAATTGTTTTGACCGGTCTTGTGGAACTATGCTTTTGCACAACTTGCTGCAGAACCAAGTGCAACATAATTTTTAGGCTTGCTTGGCAGGAGTTATTAACTCTTCTGAGAAAAGAAAGTACAAGTATTTCTTCCAAAAATCTTGTTAACCACTGCATTTTTTTTTTTAACCAGGCTTCCTTGCTTTCTTACACAATGAAAAGTATCCCCAAAGAAAAATGCTAGCTGGAAGGAGGAATGAGCAGAAGACAGATTCATCTAAATAAAAGATTCAGAGAAATGTATTTCTGTCCTGTAATAAAGAATATGCCTATGTGTATCAGTTAGGCTTTCAGGAAGGATGAACTTTCAAACTGTTCAGAGGCAGGAACTGTTACTTAAAACTTACTAAAAATACTATGTGCTAGAACTTAAAAGAAATTGGTTCTGTGAAGCAGTTTTGATGTCTTGATCCTGCTGGCTGTCTCTACCAGTGTGGCTGCTCCCACTTTGCTTTGACTGATGTGTTGTAATGGGTCTGTGAACTTTCATCATAGAGGAGAAAATTTAGAGGTGAATTAAGGTTTAACTTTGTCTCATTATGTTACTAACATTTGACTCGATACAGGTCTAACCAGGAATGCTTTGAAGAAGCTTACCTTCCAACTCTGCAAACACTGTTAAATGCGCCTGCAACTTCACCTTTGGCTGAAATAGATATCAGTAATGTTTCTGAACTGTTAGTGGACCTGACCAGACCAAGCGGACTGAAACCTCAGTCTAAAAAGTCTCAGGACTATCAGGTACAGTGTGTTAAACTGGAGGAAAGCAATATTTATGTCTAGAGATTAAGAACTGGCTCTATTCACTGACTGCTAGCTGTCTGGGCCTCTCTGAGATTCCTAGTGTCAGAAGCTGGATTAAATGAGAGACTGTTTGGGTAATGAAATCTTCTAGCTTGACCTCCCTTCACCGCTGCCTTTCGTGCCCTGCCCATCCCCCAAGTTCCCCTCCCTCTTACAATTAAAAAATGCTGGTAGGAACTTGTACCATTCCTAATTGTCTATACTGGGGAAAATATTTATAAAAATCAGTTGGTGTATGTATTCAAAATACTGTATTTTAAGAAAATGTTTACTATGTAAAATTAGTCATTAGCTACTTAAATCAAAATGATCTCATTGCTGACTTTTGTAAATAGTTACCAGTGAAATTTACAATTATTTGATTTCTTTTCTTTACAGGACTTAACAGTGCATGATAGTTTAGCAATGAAAATTTGCAATGAAATCCTGATGGACCCAACTGCACCGGATGTTCGTATTTATGCAAAAGCTTTAAATTCACTAGAACTCAGTAGTTCTTCCACAGAGAATCTTCTTGTTCTGCTCAATGAAATTCTAGAGGTAGTACATAAATAACATGGATTTTTTTTTTAATTATTAGCAATCTAACGCTTAAAAATGAAGTGCCTTTTGTTTACTATGACAATGTGACTGGAATTTCTCTTTTAACCAGTCTTTGAAAACTAATTTTTGAGTCATTTACAAAAATCTGAGCTGATATCACTGTATAATTTACATATTTCAACTACCATAGAGTGTAAAACCAGTATGAAACGGTGTGCCCAACTTGATACATTTCAGTACAGTGAGTTCTTTTGATAACTGTGATGTAATTAATTTTTTTTGGTTAAAATAAGATTCAGTATTAAGTCTTTTGCAGTTTGGATGGCTTATCTTTAGTTAATAAATAACAGCTGAAATTTTACGCCTAAACTTATGATGTAACTGTAAGATAATTAGGCAACATGACAAGGGTGCTTGATTTAAGATGAAGTGAGAAGTGACTAAAAGAGTGATGTGAAAGTTTTTAGATTGATGCTTTCATTAAGAAGAAATAAAGTAAAATTTGGGTGTGTGACAGGGAAAGGCAATGGTATATAGATATGTTGAAGAGCATGCTGAATCACTATGGGCATATCATCCAGAGGTAGCTGTGCTCCAGGACTCAGCTGGAAAGGTTCAGTTGCTTTAAGGTTTTTTTGGTTTCCTTTTAAAAAAAAAAAAAAAAAAGAGTATTTCAGGGTTTCAGTGCCTGGTGTTGATGGAGAAAGTGTTTCTCCTTTGAACTTGACTAATCATTTTCATGTCACAGTAAATGTAACTAATCCTATTAGAGGGTAAATGTAATGGATAAAAGAAATAGTTGTAAAATTAAGTAGCACTTAATGTTAAATTTCTCTTCTCCAGAAAGTGAAAGATAAACTGTGTCAAAGAGCTATTGAGAAGATCAAGATGAACTTGACCAAAGATCCTAATGTGGGCAAAGGCCACTCTGAAAGGACTGAGGAAACAGGCCTCTCTGAAAGGACACAGGAAACTGATACCACATTATCTGAAAATACTAATCAAAACGAAGAAGGTAATTCAGAAGAGGTGTAGCTTAGTAGTAGGAATACAACTGACTTGTTTAGATGTGTATGAAAATAAGTTTTAGTTTTCCTTCAGTAAATCAATCTCATTTCTGAAAAAATGAGAAAAGGTAACATCTAGTAAATATGGAAACAGCTTAAATATTTGTACTGATCTATTTTCCATTTTTTTACTGCTTTTTAATCAGATTCGGTGTCATCTTATTCTCCATGTTACTCTAGTATGCTGTATTTTGAGTCTTAAGTTCTGCCCTGCCCTGCAGCTCTTTCTGCTAACAAAGACAAGTATTAAAATGGGCTGCCTTTTTTTTTTTTAAGCTTTTTGGCACACTCATGTGCTGAGTGAATACTAGTGCCAACTAATTCATCTTTAGAATGTAGCTCACTAACTTGGAAGAAGAAACAAGTACTTTTTGGGGTTTAGTCTTTGGAGTTACCATGCCTGTCCTTCTTCCAGACTGTATTATAGCAGTATATAGCCAATATCTTCAGTGTTGACACTGATCTGTCCTTGTTACAAGCTCATATGTTGGAGCCAGATTTGGTTTTATTGCTGTTTAAGAGCTTGAATTTGAAGTAGCTGGAAGACTTGCCACGGCTTGCACAGCTTATGCAGCTGCATGTGCCTTAGCAGTGTACATTGTGCTGGTGCCACAGAAAGTGTGACGTTTTCTCAGCAGAAAAGCAATTGGATGAAACTTGTTTAGGTTTGCTTGCAACTGTAAAGCAAAGATACTGACCTGTAACTGTTTTAAGGAGATCACGTTTTCTTTTAACATTGCTTTTAATAATTCTCGTATTTTCTAGTGGATTATTTCAGGGCTTTAATCTGTTTCTGGAAGTGTCAAATACTTTAATTTTTTAGTATCTTCTATGTTTTCAAATATTTATTGAATGGGAAGTTGGAATTATGCTTTTGAGAAAATAGTTGTGCTGATTTCTGCTAAAATCTGATAATGCTCATTACTATGAATTTCTCATGAAAGAAGACTTCTGAGTACTTTTTAAAAGCAGGCTGTAGGAGAAAAGTATTGTTCCCTTCCCTTCTTCCCACCCCTTTCCAAATACATTTGGGATCATTAAAAATAAAGCAGCATTTACTACTTCAAACTTGTAAATGATAGCTGTGAGCAAAAAGGGCAACAGACCCTATTTTTGTCCTTCAATTGCTGCAAAGGAGATCTGGATTTGACGTTAGGAAAAAAAGCTTCCTAGCTATAACAGTTTGCTGAAGAAAGATGTCCTAAAATTGTTAGAAATTATAAGACTACAATACACTATTTCAGTTGAAAGGTACCTACAACAATCATCTAGTCTGACTGCCTGACCACTTCAGGGCTGACGGAAAGTTAAAGCATGTTGTTAAGGGCATTGTCCAAATGCCTCTTAAACACTGACAGGCTTGGGGCATCACCCACCTCTAGGAAGCCTGTTCCAGTGTTTGACAACCCTGTCTGTAAAGAAATGCTCCCTAATGCCCAGTCTAACACCCTCCTGGCACAGCTTTGAACTGTTCCCACATGTCCTATCACTGGATACCAGTGAGAAGAGATCAGCACCTCCTTCTTCACTGCCCATCCTCAGAAAGCTGTAGAGAGCAAAGAGGTCAACCTCTCAGTCTCCTTTTTCTCCAAAGTAGACAAAGCCAAAGCCCTTAGCCACTACTCATAGGGCATTCCTTCCAGTCCTTTCACCAGCTGCTTTGCCTATCTCTGAATGTATTTGAGTACCTCAACATCCTTCTTAAATTATGGGGCACAGAACTACACACAGTAGTCAGGGTGAGGCTGCACCAAATGCTGAACACAGCAAGACAATCACCTATCTTGACCAGCTGGTCAAATTCATCCCAGGACACAGTTTCCCCTGTTGGCTGCCAGGGCACACTGCTGACTCAGATTGAGCCTGCTGTTGACTAGCACCTCCAGATCCCTTTCTGCAGGGCTCCTCTCCAGCCACTCCTCTCCCAGTTTATACTTGTGCCCAGTGTTGCTCTGTCCTGGGTGCAGCATCTGGCATTTGGTCTTGTTAAATTTCATGCCATTAATCATTGCCCAATGCTCCAATCTGTCTAGATCTTGTCCCTCAAGAGAGTCAACAGCACTTCTTAGTTAAGTATCGTCATGCAAACTTGCTAACAGTGCATTCAACTGCTGCTTCCAGATTATTGATAGATGTATTGAACAGAACAGGCCCTACAACTGAACCCTGAGAAATACTGCTGGTGACTGGTCACTAGCCAGATGTAGCCCCATTCACTACAACCCTTTGAGCTTTGTCCTTCAGCCCGTTCTTCACCCAGCGTGCCACGAATCTGCTCATCCATTATAAAAAGCCTTACTAAAATCCAGAAAAACTGTATCTACCGCCTTCCCTTCGTCCACTCGGCAGGTGACCTTATCATGGAAGGATATCAGATTAGTTAAACAGGATTTTCACTTTGTGAACCCGTGTTTGCTGTGCCTGATGATTGCATTATTCTTTAAATGCCTTTCAATAGTACCCGGTATAACCTTCTCCATATTTTTTTCCAGGAACTGAGGTTAGACTAACAGGTCTGTAGTTTCCAGGGTCTTCCCTCACACGCTTCTTGTAAATTGGAATGACACTGGCTAGCTTCCAGTCAGCAGGGACCTCCCCAGATGCCCAAGACCTTTGGTAGATGATCGAGGGGGGTCCTGCCATAACATCCACTAGCTCCTTCAGTATTGAGATTAATCCCCTCAGGCCCCATGAGCTTGGAAACATAGAATTGTTTAGGTTGGAAAAGACCCTTGAGATCATTGAGTCCAACTGTAAACCTGACACTGCCAAGTCCAACACTAAACCATGTCCCTAAGCACCACGTCTACATGTCTTTTAAATACCTCTGGGATGATGACTGAACCACTTGCCTGGGCAGCCTGTTCCAATACTTGACAAACCTTTTAGTGAAGAAATTTTTCCTAATGTCCAATCTAACTCCCCCGGTGCAACTTGAGGCCATTTCCTCTTGTCCTAACCCTTGTTATTCAGGAGAAGACTGACACCTACAGAGACTCGCTACAACCTCCTTTCAGGTAGTTAAGAGAGCCATAAGGTCTCCCCTCAGCCTCCTTTTTTCCAGGCTAAACAACCCCAGTTCCCTCAGCTGCTCTTCATAAGACTTGTTCTCCAGACCCCTCACCAGCTTCGTTGCCCTTCTTTGGACACGCTCCAGCACCTCAGCGTCTCCCTTGTAGTGAGTGGTCCAAAACTGAACACTGTATTCAAGGTATGGCCTCACCAGTGCTGAGTACAGGGGCATGATCACTTCCCTTGTCCTGCTGGTCACACTATTTCTGATATAGGCCAGGATGCTGTTGGCCTTCTTGGCCACCTGGGCACACTGCAGGCTCATATTCAGCTTATGGACATTCAGCTGACACAACTGGTCCCTTACAATTTCAGTGTTCTCAAATGGAAAGTCACTGTTCCCACACCTGTGGTCCTTGGACTCAGGCAGCCTGAGGTCCATCAGTATTGACTGAGGAAAAAAGCATGGAATGCCTCCACTTTTTCTTCATCCCGATTAGCCAGGTGACCATCTTCAACAAGTATTGGTCCAATGTTTTCTTTAGACCTCCTCTTGCTATTAACAGACTTTAAAAAGTTATCTGACACAACACTGGCCAGTTTCAACTCTAATATAGCTTTGGCCTTTTGTATTTTCCTCCCTGCATATATGAACCATGGCACCCTAATCTTCCTGCAAAGCCTGACCTCGCTTCCAGAGATCATACAACTTCTTTTTCCTTTTGAGCTCCATGAGGAGCTGGTCTTCTGCCCCACTTGCTTGAATTAAGACATCATGGAAGGGGCTAAATAATTGTTAGGAATAATTTACATGTGACTGACCTATGCTGGTGCAGGGTTATAGCTGAGCGATGTTTCAAGCTCCCTTGTAGCCTTTTTACCTAATTTCTAGTTTATGGAAAAAGTGGAGTTAAAATTGTGTGGCTTTTTTGTAACAGCCAAAATTTTAAATTGGTACTTAAGATTAATTCAGAGTTCATTATCTGTGACTTCTGCCTGTGGTATTCTGTTTAACAGAAAATAAAAAAGATGCTCTTCATACTCCAGTTAATGAAGTTAAAAGTAAAGCAACTACAAAATTGAAATCCACAAGAAACAAAGCTGGCAAAGGTATGCACTAGGTTTTTCTGGCTAAAATACTAGTTGTTTTTAAGAAAATAATTTCACACTAACTTTTTGTGAACATACAGCTATAAAAACCATTCATTCTTCATACTCCATTGTAGTTTTTAAAATTTTATTTGTTAAAAGATTAAAATAGTCTGTTTTGTGGAAATTTTTGTGCCGTTAGCCTCTCCCAACGGCACAGAATTTAAAAAGTCAGAGTACAGGATTTCAAGATAATTTGGCCACAGTCATTTACAGTAACATACGGGTGTTCATGGGAGCCGTGGTACATTGCAGGTTTTTTCTTGTTGCTTTCATTTTGTCACCACATTCTGAATATTTATATGTTTCAATGCGACATCAAACACTGAAGAAAGATAGAAAACTAGTTTAAGAAAAGAAATGGTGTTGTGATACAAAAAGAGGCTTTTGCTTATACTTAGGACAACGGAAAGCTGCGGCAGAAGAGAGGCCTGTGAGCAGGAGAAAAACTGGCACAACTGTAATATGCAGTAGTGAAAGGTAAATCCTTTTCTCTCCACCAATAATATTCTCTATTCTCTATAGAATAATACTCTGTATTCCTAATACACAGATAAATACTTAAGAAAAAAAATTTTCTTTGAACTAGTACTTTTGAAACAATAGCAGGTTTGACAGCTTCACGTTTTATTATCATTGCCTAAGAGCCTGTAACTTTTTTTTAACCTACCTTTTGTGTGTGGAGTTATGACACATTTGAGCTGACAAAAGTTAATTTTTTTTTTTTGGCTTACATTATTACTCTTCTTCCGATCCCTTTTTCTGTTTTTTTAATAATTGTTCTGTGAAGGAATCCAATTTTTTATTTAAATTCTTTCCCCCTCCACACTTTTGTTGCTTGTTTTTCAACATGTAGTTGATAAGCTTCTAGAAATGACTGATAAGGGTATATACACAGTGTATTCCTTCCCTTATGATCTTATAGGATGTAGGCATTAAAATGACATAATCTTTGTAATTTTCAACTGTGCTCACACTTTCTCAAGCAAGTAATCCACAGACTTTAGAGTGACCAGGGTCAATCATTCCCTTTTGCCTGTTTGGTGTGTTTACCTTGATACCACCTAATCTTTTGGGGGTTTTGCTTATTTTGCAAGTGCTAACACTTAGTTATCTTTACTGCTCTATCACTTGGAAAATGTTAATACCTTTTTCTCAAAAAGAAAATGTTTATTATTGTTACCAAGTACTTTTGCTCTTTAAGACCATGTTTCAAGTTTGTTAATATAAAACCTCTTCAGTTTGCATAGTGTTTTTGGCCTTACTTTAAAATATTTTACATTTCAGTGGTGATGAAATTCCAGAATCGGTCCCAATGCCAAGTTCAAGGCCTTCAAGACGAGCAAAAACAGTGGCACTTGAAAAAACAAGAATGAATCTTTCAAGACTTTTGAATAGGGAAGCAGATCAATGAAGACAAAAGGAGAGCGTCCTTTGCTAATGTTGGTACTTAACATCAGACTTGAAAAATAAGATTTTTTTTTTTTCTCTGTTGTTAGTCATATTTAACTCTTTTTATAGTATGATCATGTATAATTCTAGATTTTTCTAGGAGCTTTTAACTTCTTTTAAGTAGATGCTTTTGATGATTTTTCCCGATATGAAATCCATCACTAATGTAATAAAACCATATTAAAATATTACCTGAACAAAACTTGGATTTTTAAATTGGATTTATTTTGCTTTATAGAGAAGAATACCTTCTATCTGCAAATAAAAATTGCTGTTGGTGGTAAGTACTTAATAGTTAAGGTTGTTTTGGTATTTAACATTATTCAGAGAGATTTTGTGACCTGGAGTGGTTGCTTGTGATGGCAGCAATTTTGAATGTACCTACCTTTAATGCCCCTACTTTCTTCATTTATTGGCCTCTGTATCTGCTGACCAGGTTTTATTGTTGATGTTAACATAAAACAGAATTAATCTTAATTGTGAATTCTGCTTCCTGCAGGTATGTGTCCACTTTTATTTTAAATAACGTTGAAATGGTAAAATTGATTTTACAAATCAATTTTAAGCCTAAAATTAAGCCTCAAAGTCTGCTACTGATCTTTACCTTGTTATATAAAATCAGTAATGTGCTTTTAGAAAAGCATAAAAATATTTGTGGTACAAAATAAGATCCAATAAGGAAAGGAATACTTAAGTACAGAAAGGACAAAAAATGAAATACTTCATAAGGTTTGTGTACTGTCATTTTGAAGTGGCATACAATTGTGATTCTTTGTAGCTTTGAAGTTCACAAACCTTTTTCTAATGGCATATCCAGGAATAGTCAGGAGTTTGAGACACAGTAAAAGATTAACTTTAAATGGCAAGTAGTAGTCACTGGTAGCTGAGCAGATTCACTCTGGAAATGCTATTTTTTTTGGTTTGGAAACACTCTGTCAATCATGTCTGTCTTTTGCTATGATATAGATAATTTCCAAGGCACTCGGATAAAACTCATGTTGATTGCTTGACATGCACATCTCAACTACTGATGCCAAATGCAGCTTTCTAAGGAACTTGTATTTAAAATAGGTAAATACACTGGAAATAATAATAGTGGTAATTCTCAGAAATGGCGTAGGGACACAAGTGAAAAATAGCGTTCCCAAAGTGTAGTGCCCAAACTATTATGCTATTTTCAAGCTTGCATATAGAAAACAGACAGGATTGTGTTGCTTTTCCTCCCTTCCAGTTTTTGTTGGAAACTTGTCAAACCACAAAATGCCATGACACACTTTTCTGCTGATATTTGCTGTTCTGAAGCTTATGTAACTGTGATGAATTATTTTTATTCATCATTTTAAACAGAATTTTGAAGTCCTGAGCTCCCTCTTTTGATAATTCTTTTCTTCAAATTGCCAACTTGTGTTCTAGTGTGAGTTTGCAGACATGCAGCCACTTGAGATCAGAGACAGTATCTGTCCCCTTGAATGCTGCCTGAACATAGTTCAAAAGGGTGAAGTATGTATTTCCTGATTATTGTATTTCTGATTGTCAATCAGAGCTTCTCTTGTGCTTTTAAAGTTTAGTTGTTCTTTTTTAATTACTTCAGTTACTCTCTCACCCTTGCTCTTGTGAGTGGCTTGTTCTTATGCCATGAACAGAAGAGCAAACTTCAACCAACTGCTCCTAGTCCACTCTTTTGATTGAGTTTCTAGCAAAAGCAGGATCAATAAAAATTTATGAAGTCTTCTCTAGGAATGCCTTCCTGAATAAACTGAAGACCTTCAGTTTTGCCTTCTTGTTGTTCTCTTGTACCTTGCCACCCATGCAGGTTCTGTCTCTGGCATCTCTTTGGAATGCTGTACTGAAAAGATCACACTTCCCTGAAGTCAGCTCTCAGTCAGTGGACCTCTCTGCTTTGGATATGGCTGTGCTGGTGTGTATTAGTAGAAGAGAGACACTGACACAGTGGAGTGAGTTCAGTGGAGCCTCCAAGCTGGTTGGGGGGCTGGAGTGCTTGCCCTGTGGGGAGAGGCTGAGGGAGCTGGGCTTGTTCAGCCTGTGGGTGTTGGGAGGACCCCCATTTTACCTACAAGGAGTCTGTTGAGGAGATGGAACCAGGCTCTTTATTGCAAATGATGGGAGGACAAAAAATAATGGGCATAAGTTGAAACTCAGACTAGAACTTAATGAGAAGGCAGCAGTGGAACAGGTTGTGAACAGTTGGAATAGGTTGCCTGGAGAGGCTGTGCAGGCTGTGTCCCAGGAGGTTTTTGAGACCTGGCTGAATAAAGTCCTGAACAGCCTCACAGCTGGCCTACCTTAGAGCAGACTGTAAGGCTACCAACCTCCTGAGGTCCCTGAATTACCATGTGGTCCTCTTCCAGGCTAGAAACTTTGACCAGCAGCTGGCATGTAATTTCCAGCCCCTCTGGGCTCTTCCCCTGCCTGGCTCCCTGTTGGTGTATGCTCATGCAAAATTACTTCATCTTTTGAGGAGGGATGGCTGCTTAATTGTGGGGTAGGATGAACAGATGTGTGTTGTATTTTTCAAAGCTGATTATTAGCAATAATCCAGGTTTAAAAGTATGTGGCTGACTTTCTGAGAAAGCTGGGTGTGGTAGCAATACAGTACATCCAAAGGTGATAAGGAGCCCGGTCTGGATGTATACCTTAGTACCTGCAAGTGAAAAAGTCTTGCCTTGGTATGCATTACTCTTTCTAGCTAAAATAATGTTGCAGACTTTTATTTACTGATTATTTAGTTTTTAATTATTTTTATTCTATGGGTTGAAAGTACCCAACTTCCTGGCTGCTTAATTAAGGAATAAAATTTTAATCCCTAAGGTGTTCTAACTGACCTCTAAACAGCCTCTTTGTTGCTCTGAACCAGTTACTGTGCATCCTTTTGTCTTTTTGCTGGCTAAACACAACAGGGTGTCAATCATGAGCCATGCTAGACCTAGAGTTGAATCCTTATTAAGTAATGATAAAATAGCAGTGGTTGCTTATTGTCAAACTTAAAATGATCCCATGTTTATTCCTACACTAGGTTTTTTTTTTTAAAACCAGTTTTGAGATTGGTTTTGTTTGCTTGCCTAATCGGTCCCTTCAGACTACAAACTAAAGCACTTTCTCTTGATAACAGTCGTCTTTGGCTGGTGGCTGTTGCAAGGTGAAGGGTGAGTGCTGCAGCAAGAACATTTCTTTTACTAATTTTGTTGTTTATTGTATGACTTAAAGAAGCAGTTAGTGAGCTTGGGCTATGCCTGTATCTGATGCCTATCTGAAAACTTTTGAACTTGCCAGCCAATTGGAACTCAGTATGACACAAAGGGATCATAATTGTTAAAAGTTAATGGAAACAGAGACAGCTGCCTGGAGGCAAGTGACAGAAATGTTCTGGTATTTTTACTTGGTCTCTGAAATGAGAAAATCCACCTGGCATCTGCTCCTTGAAGCTGCATTACCACTGCCTGTAAGACTTTTTATGTCCCTCTTCAAGATAGCCCTGGCTCCTTACTATTCCTTCTGCTTTGATGGGGCTCCACTGAAGTCAACTTCAGTGCCTCTCCCCCAGGAAGTTTAATTCTCTCTCTGGCTTTCTTGCACTATAGAATCCAAGTGCATTAAATAGTTGACATACATAAAGACCCTCTAGGCAGCGTGGCATGATGATGAATGTTCATTCTTTTAATCATGTTCTGCACTGTCTGACACTTTGGTGACCCAATATCCTGGTGGGATCTTGTGAGACTTACCCAAATTCATGACAATTTTTTTTATTTCAGTTATGGGATTGCACCTGCAAACCAACAAACTTCTGTAAAGAAGCACTGCATCTTCACTTTGTTACGTAAGATGATAATTTTAAGTGAATCCTTAAAACCTTTGTTTTATAAAACACTGTATCTTCCAAGGACATTTCCTTCTGGAAAATTAGTTCTTGGCAAGTAAAGGACAGACAACTTATTAAGAAGTTGAGTTAAGAAACCTCTACTCTAGCTATTGAATGTATGACTCCAGAAAAGAGAAATGTATCATATGGTTTTATTCTAACACTTTTGTTATAGCTCTATTAATAATAAAGTTTTGATGAATGAAGTACATGAACCTTGCTAAAGCTGATCTAAGCATGGAATGTCTACAATGTAGTCAGCTACAACCATTTACTACTACTTTGAGTAGAGTTCAAAATTTTGATGTTTACATTGAGTTTTCAAAGTACACGGGGGAGGAAAAAAGGAAATAGGAAGAGCATTTACATCCATTTTAATTGGTGGCAGGCATAAATTCATAAAAACAAAAGGGGACGAAAGACCATTTAGCAGAAACCTCAAAAAGTGCAGATACAGATTTGTTGAATGACAATCTTTCCAAGAGAGTCTCCTGCAGGCTTGGCCCTTCTTTTTGACATTATAGTCATTAAACACTGTCACACAGCAGTTTTCAAGATCAATGAAGATGAAAGCATACTGCAGAAACAAACTGGTGGTTCAATACATTTCAATCTGTTTGCAAAGGAGATCTCAGATTAATTTACGTTTTCTTTTTACTGCTTTTCTTCGAGGTAGTTGGTCTCCACCTGTTACAGATTTGTTTTAATTGTTATTACCATAAATCTTTACATGGTCACCTATGCCACAAATTACATAATATATTAACTTTCGTGCACAAAAATAAAATTGGGAAGTAATAATTAAAGAACATAGAAAAATCACAATACTATTAAAGGGGAACATCTGATTCTGATATAAATTTGTACTGCAAGAATTTCATGATGGTCAGATGTGAAACCTTTATATTTAAAAAAAGAAAAAGTACATCAAAATGAATAATGCTAGTAGTAATATAAAGCCAAATCACAAGATCATTTCAAGATCAATGTAATAAATGCTTATTATTCAGCAGAAAAAGAAATCAGGAACAATGTACAAAATAATAGTGCAAGAACAGCTGTGATCTATTTGTTCTCATCACTTTTGAGATTTTGGTTAAAAACTTTACAGCTGGCGAGAGATGCTGCTGAAAAACTCAGATTCCACTCAGTGGGCTGATTAAGGCACATCTTTATGGACTTCAAATGTTCATTTTCTGTGTTCATGTCTATTGAATTCTGCGGCTCCGAGACTTTCACTTGTAGCGTGCTGTGAGAAAAGGGGTGGGAGAGGGGGGAAAAAAAATGAGAAAAAGTTTAGTATGCTTTCCTCTGCCCCTGCAAACAAGCAAACTGGTAAGAGCCAAGATGAGATGGTGACAAACTGTGTATACTGTTGGGGTGGTTTTCTTGTTTTACTATGTTCCAGAAACACTGAGGTCAGAACCTGACTGCACTGTGCTCTCCATGTTGTACAAGTTGATCGGGCTTGTTTGCATTCAAGTAGCTGAGGGCCTGTCCTAGGTCAGGCTCCTGCTTGTGCTGTTCCTTCGCACAGGCGAAAGAGGTGTTTCTGCAGGCTGGCCTGCCTTAAATCGTGTCCAGCTGACTGCTGTAAAACCACAGAGCAGGAACTGGGCAACAGTGGGGTTCTGGCTTTTTGCTGACGTGGTTAACTTAGTACAGCCACAAAAGGACTAATACGTAGACAGTTTCTATTTTGTTTCAAACCTAGGAAAATAAGTAACACAAGAAGGACAAGGAACCCAGCCCTTTGTGGAAATCACTAAGCAGACTAGGACATAAGTGAATTGAATCATACTTTCATTGTTGCCATATAGACTCATAGAACAGTTTGGGTTGGAAGGGACCTTGAAAGGCCATCTAGTCCAACCCCCCTGCAATGAGCAGGGACATCTTCAACTTGATCAGGTTGCTCAGAGCCCTGTCCAACCTGACCTTCAATGTTGCCAGCGATGGGTCATCTACCACCTCTCTGGGCAACCTGTGACTGGGTTTTACCACCCTCATTGTGAAACATTTCTTCCTTAGTATAGTATAAAAGGCATGGTAATTATGCACACTCAGAAGACAAGAAGGTAAAGTTTGGAAATCCTAATTTCAAACCTCTCTATCCCTACTAATCTTTAAATTTTTTTTTTTTTACTGCCTACTTCCTGCAGTGATCTGTGTCCTATGTGCAATTCACTGTTTCTCACCACCCTTTTCAAATATTTCAAAGACTGCAAGAATGATACAAAGTTGGAAATATTTCTAATTTACTGAGGTACTAAAAATTAAGTTCTATGTGTTGTAATTAAGTGTAGGAGGTAATGATCATGCTATAAACTACCTGCACATAGTTTCTCCCATCAAAGGTGTGTTTAAGCAGCAAGAATATCTCTTAATGGCTTGTACCTGCTGCATTTCAGGACACCAGGTTCATCACAGCACTTGGGTGCAAATTATCAAGGATTGAATCTGCTAAAAGTACAATGTTTATCTGGGTGAAGAGTCTAGCTAAGGACATTCAGTAATTATTTATGAGACTATAACCTAAAACATACTAGCTTCTGTTACTCAAATACTATTGATTGACTTTGATTAAACTTTTTCCTAAGTCATGCCAAGAGGGAAAGACAGCTTGTGTAACAGCTGAAGTGACAATTCATTGTTATTTTTCACAGATGATCTGAATCACAATTTTCATTCTTTTACATTTTACGCAAGCTCTCTAGAAGGCTGTGTGCCTGTCTGGCATGGCATGTCTTTCTGGCATGGCACTCCTAATTTACTAACCCCAGTTCCTAACCCTCTGTACCTGGGGTACTTCTCCCATGCCCCACCCTTCCTTGTGTCCCCCTTCTTCTGCCTCTACTTTTTGTCTTGTTTTTGCTTTGTACCCTTTTCCTTCCTCCTCTTCTGGTTTGCACATGCTCTTGTTGCTCTGGTATTTTCCTTCCCATAGGAAACACAGAGTGCAAGTGTAGGTGACAGAGAAGACTTTAGTCAGCAAGGTTACTTTCTTGAATTTACCACTTCTTCAGCCTTGAAACTTTGCCCTGTGGAAAGTCAAAGCCTTTTCTTATGACCATGGGATTAAGTGTATATATGAGGTGCTGCAAGGGCTGGCTTCTGAAGTCTTGCAGCTTTCCCCACCCCTACTCATTGTATGCTTTCCAGGTGTGCCCAGGTAGCAAAACTCAAACTCTTAACAGAAATAATTAATAGCTAAATGAAGAGATAGGGCTGGAATGTTGTTTTGTTTGGGGGTTTGTGGCTGGGTTTTTTTGGTTTTGTGTGGTGTGTTAGTGGGTTTTTTTTTTTGTGGTGGTGGTTATTATCTAAGAAGAACATAAATGCTGTGGGAATTAAGAAATTGCAAGCTCTGAAGGAGTATATACCTGCAAAGTGCTTTAAACAACAGCATTTCTACCATCTTTAAAGCAGTAGATACATAAACCTTGTTTAGTGCTGGGCAAGTGCCAAAAAGAAAAAACTAAAGGTTCATGCTTCTCAGATTATTTGGTATGTTACTTAGTACAATTCCTAGTTTATTCACAAAGTTGGTATGGACATTTTCCAAACACCACTGCTAGCAGCAGGCAAGTGAATACTAGGATTTAGTGCAATTATGACGAAAATTCCTTGCCATTTGCTTGGACTGCAAATGCAGAGTGCTAGGATACTGCCAAACAGCACTTTCTGAGGGACTGTCCTACTCTTTATCTTTTGGGTTTTGTACAGGTTTCTCTACAGGTTGTAAAAGGGAGGACTGAATTTGCAAAACTAGAACTGAAGTATATGCTGGTAATTTCATGCAGTAATTTACCTCTTACAGAAGAACTCTAGGAAACTCAAGAGTTTGGCATTTTAAGAGAATGCATAATAATGGGAATAAAAAAATGTTAACTTTTTTTTTCAGTTCACCAATATGGGTAACATGAACATAAGAAGTTCAAGTATTTTTGGAAATTCTACCTCAGTAAAAATAAAGTGGAAAATAATACAGTTAAAGATCTGCATTAATATATTTGTTAACCAAGAAGAAAATAGTGTTTGATCTCGCTCTTCATTCTTTTACCTGTAGTGACGTATTTTCTAGCTGTTGATGTAAAAAGGTATGAAAATGGTATATTTAAATAGTATTTTTAAAGCAGAGATACGTAATTAAGGTGTAAAATTAAATAAAGCTGTTGAATTTCTCTAGCTGAATCCACCAACAGATTGTACTGTACATTTTATTCTGCTCTGCTTACAAAAGGTCTACTGTGCACTAAAAGCATTCCTCGCAAGAGAGAGATGTTTCATACAGGAACCCTCCTGGCAGGAGGGCCTGAAGGTTACAAACAGATGCCACTAGAGGCCATGAGGCCTGTAGCATGTCTCTACTCAACATCCTGGAGTTCTCTACTAGTGACAGGACACACTGGTTGGCCAGTGCAAGCTGAGGATGCCCGCACATGCTGTTGGCTTGCTTTGGATGCTGCTGCACACAAAACCGGGGTCTAGAAAATTGTCAGTCATGACTCCTAGATGTTTGTGGGGTTTTTTCCAGCTTTTGTAAGTCTTGATTCCCAAATCACTGTTACTGAATCATCTCTGAATTCACACTCTT
>NW_010524002.1:38030-82264 GCF_000687285.1 Phaethon lepturus
TTGCCTATTAAGTCTAACAAATCGCAGCAGCCAAATCGGAATAATGCTGATGGATGCTGAAGTCCTGTCTAGTCTCCCCTGGCTACTAAGCAGCCAACGCTATGTGTGGTTGTATGGTACATCTCCAGGCCTGCTAGGACCTAAAAGGATCATCTTTCTTCACTGAAGTTTTCCTCCTACCATTAAAGCAAAGGAATTAAATAGAAAGGTTTTTGAATTCAACCTTCTACTAAAGTGAGCAACAAGGGGCTTTCCCATGCCAACAGGCAAAAGCCTGTTTTTGTCCATACTTCCAGTTAAAACTACTTGAATACAAATATTTCTTTTAGAAATTTTGCTTGTCTGGCTTTAGCCAAATCATTGTTATGATAACAAAAACACTGATTTTAATAGGAGGACATGAGAGCTATATCAACATATGTAGTAAGTTGATAGGCTGCCAAGCACAAAAAGAAAATAATGTTCTTTGAGCTTATTTTCTATGCAGTTTGGAACTGCACTCTTCAGGAAAAACAGGAATTTGACACCTGTTGTACAGAAATGACAAAGTTAAAAAATTCTGGCTAGCTCAAGTGCACACATTTGCTGAGTTGATCTATGACACATCAAGGTCACACAGCAAAAGTAGGAATAAGGATAAATGTTTCTATCTGTTAGGTGACTCCTCAGCATTTCCTATCAAAGAGATTACCATCAATGTTGTACATTTGCATGCTTTAAAATTACTATGAAAGTATCATTGTAGGGTTATGTTTCTCTCAATCTTTTGCAACACTTATTTCACAGAATAAAAATATCTCATTCCCAACTAGCTGAGAGCTAGGTCAAACTGTTTTTTACCCTCCTGTCTGACAAAAGTTCTGCAAACTGAACTCGTTAAACACACCATCAATGACGTGCAAATTTATAGCTTGGAAAGCATGAGAGCATGTGACATATAGCTCTGACCTGAGGCTTTTACAGAGAGGTTTCAAAAATACTGAGTAGAAATAGTAAAATTTTAGCAGCATAGAAAAATTCTCTCTATACAAACTATTCAAACATTTCCTAGAAAAGGAAATAGTGGAATATATCAGGTTAAAATCTGCAGTGACTACAGTAGGCTCAGCATGCTTTCAGAGATTGATTTGATAATGCAACGTACATTGAAATTAAAGCAAGCACGCACAGATTTATTGCCTCTAAAATTTAAACTCATCTTTCCACAGTGCCAAAATGCAACAACAAAGAAATCTACAAAGAAATGTCTTGTTTCCCATCATCAAATGGGTTCTCATTGTAATAAGAAATACGATTTTTCATCTGAGTGGATGGAATCCCATTTGGCAATCTGAGAGAAAGACAGAAAAGCCCTGGAAATAGATGGCATACTCAACTAGATCAAAGCAAGATAGGGAAATAAGCAATATCCAGGGAATCTTTTAAAAATTAGACATAAGAGCTGGGTTTAACACTCCTGGGGGACTAAGACAAATAAAACAGTACACAAGGCAGAACCAAGACAGGAGGTGAACTGAATGGAGACAAAAAGACGGTGAAAAATCGGAACCAGACACAGTCCCAGACTGAAGTGAGGGTGGAAAAGTTTTTTGCGGTTTAACTTGCTCAGAGACAAAACTATAGAGCAGTGGGTGTTTGTTGCACCTTTTGCATCACTAATTCATCTTCAAAGAAGACAGCACAACAGTAGAACCACACAACATATTGTACGCGTTTTCAGGGAAAAGTTGGGCAAGTGGAATAGGTGACAACAGTTTCAGAGCAGTCACAGAAGTAACGTGAGTTTCTCCCCAAAACCAGTCAGCTCCAGAAAAGGTTCTCACTCCCTTACACATAACAGACCAGAGGCAACATAAAAGGTTTAAACTGCAACTTCATTGCAGAAATGGGGAACCAAAACAAATATTTAAAAAAAAAAAAAAAGACTTGCACAGCCATGGAAGTAGAGTTCAGTACTGATGGCTCCCCAAAATAGAGGGTAGCCTGGAATGTATGTTGACAAGTTCAAGTATAGACAACATTCCTGCACCCTTTTTGAGTTATCCAGGTTTTGAGCATCCAGGTACTGCTGTGAAACAGGTCTGCCTCTGATCATCAGTTCCATTGAAGAAAACTACCTAATTTCTATGCATTATTAGAAGCTGGTAGCATGCAAATAAATTTAAAAAACCCTGAACACCTGTTGTGCAGATGACTATTGTTGCATTTGCCTTAGAAATGTATGTTAACAGAAAAGTTTTTTGTGATTTTTATTCTACTTATTCATAATTAAAAATGTTTTTGAATGAGGTATGATGGTACGATAAGGCTGAGGCTTGGAGGTTCAG
Organism: Phaethon lepturus; assembly: GCF_000687285.1. Lineage (NCBI taxonomy): Eukaryota > Metazoa > Chordata > Aves > Phaethontiformes > Phaethontidae > Phaethon > Phaethon lepturus. Next base: position 40,358 of record NW_010524002.1, read on the forward strand.
AACTAAGTATGCTGGTTCAGGTGGTTCTCGGGAAACAGAATGCCACCATCTCAATACTGGGATGAATACAGCTACGTGAATCTTGTCATTTGAGCTGGACTAATCTCAAATCTTTAATTCATAATAGTTTTTGTCATTACAAATGCAATCATATTATGGAGGGAGATCATCTCAGAAATATGATGAGACAGTCCCTGGGTGGTTTATAAGCCACCAGACTTCTGAATTAAGGAAGGTCAAACAATAATTTGCAAATAAGTAATTTCATTTTCTGAGAATTCTACTACTTAAATACAATTTTAAAACAGCTGTGAGTAGTAAACTGATAAATATAAGCTATTCAGGAAAAAATATGATATACAAAAGAAGAATTTCTTCAAACATACATCTCTAGAACTTTAGACTAGAAAGACAGGTAAGAAATACCACCACAATTTTAAGAATGGATACCTTAAGTAGAGCTCTGAAATTTGTATTTGTGTTGTAATTACATGTCTTAAATTTTACAAATAAATGATTGTTACTGAATGCTTTGTAATTTATGCTAAGTGTCCCAATAAGAACATTGAAACCTGACTTTAGGTAATTCCCGCCCCGCCAATTTGGCCTCCATTCCGAATGGAAAACAATGACACAGGTAAAAAACGCACCATCTAAGTGAGGAATAAGACAATATTTTTTTGGATTAATGAAAGTATCATATGGTATTTTTACATCTTCTAGACAAGAATTTTTCAGCTAGGCTTCCATTTCATGTACAGGAAAATAATCCACTATTTGAAGCAAACAATCAAGATTTCAATAGTTTGAAATAGACAACTTTGAGGGTAAGCCTGTGTCAGTAAAACATCAAGTATAATCTCTATATATCTGTGAAATCTGCACCTTAGATAAGAGGAACCTGTGACAAGTTCCATCTGAAAAGACTGATTTCCCTAAGCATCTTAATTTTTATGTATGCATGTATTTTAATATGAAACGTGACAGTCGTATTATTTGAATTCCTAGCAGGACCACAATTTAGAAATACTCTCCCCTGAGCTGCAAAATGAAAACAAAAGAGTAAGAACACCCTACAGAAGACCTGCTTGGAAAAACATGAAGAATGTAAACACATTACTCGCTAATGGCTTAACAACTGATATAAAACATTCAAACACAAATAGAAATGCATAGGCTTATGCTTTTGAATGGATTTTAAGTCCTAAACTAATGCTAACTTAAGGCCATTTCTACTGGTATGTGAGCAGTAAGGAAAACAGGTCTAAAGTCGACCATCACTGAAGAGCGAGCTACAGCCAAGTTAAGCTACCTGCCCCACTTACAGATAAACCATGACAAAAGACAGCAGCACAGATTCCTTTGATGTATGCCTGAAAGCAGAGACAGAAAGGAGCACGTGGCAGTAAGCAGAGAATGGAGAGCAGGTGAGCTGGCACAGCCATTGAAAGAAAAGTTTGTGAAACTACTGTCTAAATTTGATTTATGGTAAGGAACAGATAAAGCTGAATGCAAACATAAGTCAGGTGAGTTTCTGCTGCTGAAACAAATCAGACAGTAAAATCTGTCAGACTGACAAAACCAAACAAAAGAATACAGAAAAAAAGCCTAGGTCTCCATAAAGCATGAAGTTTCTCACTGAATATTTACATCCTCTTAATAAGGCAATAGATACCATTATCTGTACTCCAAAGAACCTTGAAGAATAATCTAAGCAGCCTTTACTGATACGAGAACATGAGAGAAATCAGCATCAGAAAAAGGTCCCCTTCCTTCAGTTATGAAAAAAATAGAAATATAAATTGCTAGACCTGTTCCACAAGAACAGAATGTCCAATTTGCCATTGGCAACGGCAGCAGAAACAGTAACTTTTCTGGAATTATAAAGTGTCTAGAGCTGTTGGCCCGAACGCATGGAGCTAGGAAGACAAGGTCTGTTTATTCATCCTGATTTTGGAAGAGACACGTATCTTTACACAGTAGGAAAAAAATTAAAAGTTATTTTCAATAAGAAAAAGTTAATTTAGAAGTAGGCATGGCTGTTCAGAAAAGATTTGCCAAACCTGAATTTGAAGAAATCTATTGATAAAGGCTGACTGACATCTTGGTCATGTGATATTATAAATCTCTGGTCAGGTGTAAGAAATAGTATGGACCAGCACAAGTACAGAGTGACAAATACATAGTAAAAAAAAAAAAAAAACCACCCCAAAACCAAAAAGAGAATGAAATTGGGCTGCACTCATTCTGCAGTATGCTTTGGCACTCACAAACATACAGCTTGGAAAAAAGAAAGCTGATACATGATCTGAGAATCAATTAAGAGTTTGGTACTAAAGGAAGGCACAGTATGAAAAGAGGATGGAGATGAATGTGGAGCAACCAGAGCGTAATGGTCTGAACAGTGTTTCAGCCATGGGTCTGAATAAAATAAATCAATAAAAGCAATGGTGTAAAATAAACAACAGTGCAGCAGAGACCATGGCAAAGTACCAATGCAAGTTTAGGCAGTTCTTTTCACAAAGATGTAGGTGCCTATAGGGGATCACATATGAAGCACAAGTCAATGCTATATTGCTGTAAAAACACAAGTACCATGACACCGGAAAAGCAGTGGGATAGCTAACATTGGAAGAGATAGCCCATGACAAGGGTGTAATTTTCATTATGGGAGCTATGGGAAGCAGTTAGACATCCTTTCTGGGCTCATCAGCCTCCCTGAAAAAGTGTGCACGCTCTCTATGCTTCTGTCAGAGAGGAAAAAAGGTAGAAAGCTGCAGGGAAACCATAGCTAGTCTGACTTCAGTTAAAGGGTGTAATGTAAAACATAGAGTTCACAAAAATCACGCACTGAGAAAAAAATAACAAAGTGAGCATTTAGATGAGAAAACAAGTCAGTCAGCTGAAAGCTGGCAATCCAATAAGGAGGAAAAAGAAATAACAGATGGAGGAGACATGAAAATTGAAGTAATTCAAGATGATACCTTACGCATTGAAAGGAGAAGATGGAGAGAGAGGTGTCTCAAGAACAGCGTTATTTTATCAAGGTACGCTGCAACCAGTGAAAACATTATTTCAAGTCATAAACTGGTCAGAAACCTGATAAAAACGTGTGGACTACATTTTAATTATTGCTCAGTTACAATAACTTCAATATTTTTTTTGATTAGCAGTGAAATAATGTCTATCTTTTCTGTCTTTTTATAAGGCACTATTAAAAAAAACCCTTGTGAACAACAAAGTAAGCAACAATTCCAATTAAATTCTAAATTGGGACCTCAATTCGAGGCTCTATTTGCAGTATTTCAAATAAATGCTTTTCTCTTAAAATGGTACATTAGAAACGTTCTCAGTTCATAGGCAGCACATATACCTGTACAAACATATATAGGTACAGGTCTATAAATCAATACATTTCTATATATTTGCATTTGTAAAAAATAACGTAACTTGGGTTTCCAAACAGTTTCTTCTGATTTATTTTAAAATATGTAATAATATCTTTTAAATAACTAAGAAGTAAACTTTATTGATGAGGACTCCATAAACTTTCTTTGCTAGACTGCACACCCAAGAACACCACCGTGTTTTGTATTACATTGGAACCAGAAAGCACGACACTACCTCAGTTACCACTAAGGGCAAAACCATCAAGCTGAGATGTTGTAGTGGTGTGTGCATGTGAACATGTCCTGGGTTCAGCCAGGATAGAGCTGGTTTTCTTCACAGAAGCTAGTGTGAGGCTGTGTTTTGGATTTGGGATGAGAAAATGTTGATAACGTGCTGATGTTTTGAGTTGTTGCTGAGCAGCCAAGGACAGTCCAGCTTCTCGTGCTGGCCTGCAGCGAGCAGGCTGGGGGTGCACGGGGAGCTGGGAGGGGACGCAGCCGGGACAGCTGACCCAGACTGGCCAAAGAGATATTCCATACCATACAATGTCATGCTCAGTATATAAAGCTGGGACGAAGAAGGAAGGGGTGGAGGGACGTTTGGAGTTATGGCATTTGTCTTCCCAAGAAACCATTACGCGTGGTGCAGCCCTGCTTCCCTGGAGATGGCTGAACACCTGCCTGCCCATGGGGAGTGGTGAATGGATTCCTTGTTTTGCTTTGCTTGGGTGCGCGGCTTTTGCTTTACCTATTAAGCTGTCTTTATGTCTTTATGTCAATGCACCCCCGCCCCACCGGGGGGGAGTGAGCGAGCGGCTGCGCGGGGCTTAGCTGCCGGCTGGGGCTAAACCACGACAGAATGCAAAATGCTGCTCTTAAAATCTTGGACTTCCCATATAAAACAATTTCCACTCAGATATATCCATCTAATTAGTTGTAAAAATATTTGGCTTAATTAGAACCTGAAGGCTGTCAACAGCTTTCAGAAACACTCAGGATGCTCGGGAACACACAAAATTCAAGGCCATTTTAAAGGGAGAGTCTGTCTTTTTTACGTTGACCATAGGACACAGCAGAGAGAAAAAGCCTTATGATAAGAAAATGCTGTCCTTAAAATATGGCAAAAAATCTTTTGTATTAAATTAATATCCACTTACCAAATTAATACAAGGAAGAAGGAAGACAAAAAATGAAATATAATTTCTAACAGCTACCAAATGTCTACCCACATTTGAAACAAAATTTCAGATAAGTTCGTAAGATTTAGAACCACTCTGTAAAGCCCTACAAACAAGTGTTTAGACTTCCTCCTGAAATACTTTAAAATATTAGTCTCAAATCTTGCTTAAACAGAGTTATGCCTTAAAGACATTGTAATTATAGCAAAACAAAAGGACACTGCTAGCAAAAGGATAAACAATGAGTAAATGTGGCATTATATTTGGCTTGAAAACCTAAAGGTGTCAAATCAAAGGACAGACTGCAACTATCTTTTGGTTGGTTGAAAGAGGAATTATGGAAGGAAAATCTACCCAAGAATACATGCAAACAACAGCCCAGTCATCTCACACCATTGTAAATCTTCCCCTCGATTCTGGAACTTTTGGAATGTAACTAACTGAAGATTCTAGTACAAGACACTTTACAAAAATTTGGTGAAAGAAAAAAGCCACCACTAGCTTTAGCTTACAAACGATAGAGCAATGCAAATAAAGACAGAGTACACAATTCTCTCTAAATTAAAGCATCTTTCTTGAACAGGAATATTTTCACAGAGCTCAACATCAAAATGTGGAATTGCTTCAGTATAATTGTCCTTCTTTGTGATGGCTGGACTACATGAATACTTTATTTACAAGTTAGATCACCACAAGCCGTGTCCATCCTTTTCTATCTAAGATCAGTTGAAGCCCCGCTTTAAGGCAGCAAACTCTTAACAGAAGAGAGGATTTTTAAAAGAGTATGTACTCGTCAGATTTTCAAAAGGGCTAGGCAGGCCTGAGAAGACTACTATTTTCTCTTCTGGAGAAAGGCTTAAGCAGAAAGACAGAAGCTTGTCTATACTTATATAGTATTATCAGCTCCCTAAAGAAAGCTGAAAAATCCAACCATTTCCTCAGGACTGAGGACAAACAGGAAAGCACGAGTTTCCCAATTTTTGAGGAAATAGAATTAAGAAGAGATAACAAAACAATACTGAATAAAATTACAAAAAACCCCACCTCAAATCACTTACGTATTAAACTGGGTATATAAATCCTATACAAAGGCTTAATGATCATGACCCTGAACTACAGAAACTTCCTTGCAGGTAAAGGAAATGAAAGACTTCAGAGTTGAGTTCTTCGAAAGAGGTCTACTATTCAAATAAGCAAAAGTAAAAATCCTTAGCTCGGAACCCTCAAAAAGAACATGAGCAACAGCATATCCCAAGGCAATATGTATATGAACACAGTTTAAAACAAAACAGCACCCAAAATTTATACACCTCGCACTAGATCACATGATGGGAGAAAAAAACAAAGGAAGGAAAGTCTATATAACTGCATTTGGCAAGTGGAATTCTGGAGCGTAAAACAAGATGGAATATTAGACTGTGGTATTAGAGCTGCCGTTGCTGCATTAAGGGGAATGAGGCAGAGACCACTAAGTTCGTTAAATGCGTCAGGATTTATTATACATGTATAGTCAACTATATATCAAGTCTTCCCTTCTGCTTTTATACTTCTGCATTAAAAATGTCTCACTTACTGAGAATAGTCATTAATTTCAATATTGTTCCTACATTTTCTATTAATTTTCTTACTTTGTTTTATGGCTGGCTGTGAAAAGTAACTTCTTGTCTGGCAATTATAGTTATGAAAATTTCTATCTGCTTAACACTGCATCACAGGTGAAACTTATTCTGACGCCAAATAACCTTCTGATGAAAAGCCTTTGTGAAAAGAGCTAGGACATGGCTGTTTGAAAAGGATTTCTCAAAATCAACAGATTTAACGACAATTACACTATGTCTCTTTCGCATTTTACCTAATAATTTAAATTTGTTCCACACAAGGAGTGTAGAATGTGCTCCTTCATGAGAGTGAAAGCTGAAGAGACTGAAAACAATCATTTTTGTCAACTGATCACTGGTGTGAGACCGTCTTCCACAGTAAAAAGTGAGTCACATTGTGTAGCCTTACCGCTACTGGATGGCACTACCATAAGACAAATAAGCAACTATACTGGAATATTAATGCCATAATAATACAAAGTGTGTAAAAAAAGTTCATAAAATCCCCACCCCCCCCATTTTTAGAACATTTATGGCAGCAGAAGTCAAGCTTAAGAATAAGTTTTGTCTGTTGTCATAATAATATAGATGTTATTTTACATACACAATCAAGAGACCAATTAGACTCATAAAAATATGAAGTTTTCATAGTTAAGACTCCTAACTCTTGTAGTCAGCTTTGAAATTATTACAAAGATTAGCAAATTCTCATTTTAATTACTGCATTCTTGATCTCATTAAGATAGCATTTAAAAACAGCATTCAAATATAATGAAAAATTAAAATTGAAAATGAACATATTCTCTTCCAACAAATACAATAGATTTTTTTCTAAAAGTCCAGATTACTTTAAGAAAAGCCAAATTATAAGGGAGAAAATGAGAAAGTTCATTTTAGGTGAAGAAAATAGCCTAACTCTTTCTAGTGAATTGGAATTAATTTTTTAAAGCTTTTCTATGTGAACTCCCACCCTGATACAAAAGGTAAGTAGACAGGTATGTCACGTCATCACAGCACGTAGTACTGCCTGCTACTGTAGTAGGTCCACAGGCTCCTTTGCATCTGTGATAAATCCATACCCTCTGAAATAGATTTTAAAAATATTCAGTAAATCCCAAGTTCCTAAAATGGAGTCTTTTATTGTGTCCCATTTTATTGTTGGATAATAGATTCTCTTATCTTAGCTTGGCTCTCCTGAAGCCTTTTTTGGATCTAGTTTGGCCAAGTCCAAAGCACATGAATGTGGTCTTCAGTGTTATAAGGAAACATAATGAACAACCCTCATGGAAAGAAACATAAATGCTTTCCTAAAAACATGCTTGCATCATTTTCTTTGCCACCACAGATAGTAATAACACTTCAGTGTTGCTAAAGAAATTAAAATGGTCAGAACATAGATTTAGTAAAAGGGAACTGCTCCTCAACACATCAAACGCATTGCTGAAGCACACAGAAGTTCAGCAGTCAAGTAGTAACAACAGCATATGGACCAATGTATCCACTTTATCTTGAATAAAACAGGCAGTATGAAAAAGTCATATGAAAAAACTCTCTTCTGTTGCTGCAATGAGTACATGACTAGTTCTGGTTGCTTGGTACTACCTTGAGCTGTAAGAACTCAATTGCTTTACTCCCACACTTGCACTTTCTAACAAAAATTAAGTATACGTGAAAATACAGTAACAATGTTCTGCCTACCTGCCACAATACTTCACAATAAAACAGCATTGCAACACCTCTCTCTTTCAAGAACATTCGGTAAGACACCAAGATCAGTAAAACTTGAAGAAAAACTTTAAAAATTGACCATAAAAGTGTATATAAGAACATTTCAAGCATGACAACAGAACAATGATATAATTTATGATACCACATCAACAAGAATACAGTCCAAAGAACATATGAATGAATAATGATATTTTCATATGCATTAAAGTTCCAGATGCAGGAATTATGTTTAAAAACACACGCATGCATAGCTAGAAATCATGTTCCTTCTTTTTAGCCAGTAGCTATACTCTAGACTAAAAATGTTTCAATGATTTCCTTGGTTAGTACAGACAATACACAATGTTGAATCAACAAGCCGAAAGAAGATGTCCTTTTCTGTATCAGACAATCCCCTGATACTGCAACAGTACCCCTAAAAAAGATTTGGGGTTACAACTGTGGAGCAAAATCCAGAATTGTAATTCTTTGCCTTTTAAAATTTCTTTTATCAATTAACTTTCTGTCATATCCTTTCTAAAGACAACGATTGATATGAGAAACTATGAGTAAAAGGGAAAATAACAAAAATTGTAAATGAAATAATGTAAAATATCAAAATAGTTATCAGATTTCCTAGAGATCCATAACTAAAGGAGGAAAGTTATCAGTTAAATAAAATCAAGTCCAAATTAAAACTAACATGAGACCATATCATAGTAATAGGTCTTACATTGCCATAGCAAGAAAAAGTTTAAAGATAAATATAATTCAAATGCAAACTTTTCTCAGCTACAGTCAAAATTATGAAATAAAAGATGAGAGAGCTCTTTCTTAATTTGCAAAAAAGAGACAGATAGATATTACTCTTTCCTTTTCTAGTTCTGGCTTTTTTACAGCAATCTTATGTCAAGGTTTTATGTTGAGTTTGGCCCCAAATCAGTGATTTAAAATACAAAATAATAGTCTAATGACAAAAAAGCTGCACTTTCAAAAAGCAGGGTTACACTGAACATGCTTAATATGAAGAATTTTATATATCACATAAAGCACAAGAGAAATGAAGTATACAAGAGCCATAATAGTGTTTATATTACAACTTAAATTAACTGTTCAGGTTACTATCAGGGATCATCTTCTACAATATAGAATACAAAGGGGGACATATGATACTGCTCTGGTATTTTGAATAGTATTTTTTTATTCTTTAGGCAATATAATCAGATTAACTAATACAGTGTTGTTTCTACAAATGAATACTTCTACAGCAATTTAATTCTTATTGCAGAACTGCTGTGTTTGGTTTTTTTTTTTTTTACGTGGTATTTCACATCTTAGTTATTTTATTGAAATGATTTGAGACTTCTGTTTAAGGAGATCTCTTCACCCTACAGAAGAAATAATTTCACAAGTGTACCCTCTTTGTAAGTAATACAATGGCCTTTCTGAGATCACAGTTGTACTACAATGTATTATGAATATCTAGCTTTAAAAATGGATTTAATTTCACACTAGGCTAAAAAGATTCCAAGCCAATACACTTAGCACAGTAACTATACATTGTTCTTGTCTAGAATAATTTTGTATTTTAAATTGTTCTGTAAGGATTCAATGCGCAAACCCTTTAGAGTCAGATTCCATTTGGCATTCAATGGATACTAAAATGGATCTCTGAATGAATACTTCTCAGAAGTACATAGTACCATTTTTTACTATACAATCATAAAACCATTAGAAATAATTCAATTACAATTTTTTTAAATAACTTTATGTTAATACACTGAATTTCTGCTTTATTTTATAATTTACCCTTCCTCACAATAAGAGAAACTACACAGTGGAATGAAATTCTGTTCCTTTTGAAATCAACAGCCAGTTGTGACTGACTTCAGATATGTCAGAATTTTTGTTGTCTGTCTGAACTGTATTAGTTAGCTCTTTTTCTCTTGGTGTATTATAGCCGTAACAGAATGTAACACACCTCTTGTGGCTGAAAGATTTGTATAAAATACTATACACATTTTAAAATTGCATTTCTTGCGTTATTCTGATGCTATACAATGTTTAATTTAATGACTTCTCTGAAATAAAATGAATACCATGCAATTAAAAAAAAAAAAAAAAGAAATCCAAAGTGCTTAGTTGTTTGACTTCTCCAATTCTTTAAGATTGCAACTTTAAGATGAAGGGGGGAACAGGAACTTACCTACTTGGTACTTTGGGTAATAAGTTGTCATTTGTCCACCACTGCATGATTGTCTCTTATGCCTTTTTCTTACATTTGTATCAGTGGTCTCCCATTGTGGACTTTTTCTTTTGTTTATTCTGATCAGAACTTCAGAACTACCAGCAGGATTATCATCATGGTTTACACCATTACTTAATTTTCTGCTGTAAAACTGGTCATCCAGCCTTTCAGTCACTTTAGGAGAATTAGATCCTTTAGATGTTTCCATTTCGTTTTCTTGTTTCTTTAATGTATTTTGCTTAGTAGAATGGGACCTTAAAAGAGGATGTCTCTTTTCTTCCACATAGGCCTGATTGTTTTTACTTTCAACAGCTTCAGGAGAATAAATGACATTATTTAACTTAAATGAATTGTGCTGCTCAATATGGTTGATTTTTCTCAGAAATATTCTACAATCTTTAAAAGTTTTGGATTTCCAAGTATTTTGAAACAGTTTATCTTGGCTTTGTTCTTTTCTAACGTTTTGTTGGCAACAAATTGTTCCATTTGTTTCTGCATGTGACTTAAGTACAGTTGCTAAACCAGGATGTGGGTTAAAGTCAGAAGATCCCATCATCTGTCGAACAAATGCATCTCTGGCTTCATTTTCAGTTGGCAAGAGGCTACTCTGAGATTCTACCGAAGTCTGAGTGGGCTGGATTTCTACTGTATTTTTTTCCTGGAGCTTGGGCATTTCATCACCGGTTTCCCCACTTGTACATTTAAACAACTGACTTTGGCAAAAAACCTGTAAATTTTTCTTTTTTGATCTCCAGCCTCCGGGAGCCTGATTATACAGCTTTTTCGATTGTCCCCACCTATCATGCTGTAACTTCTTAAATTCATTTCTTTTTAATCTGGCTAACGTGAAATTACTTTTCATGCTTAAGACTGGAGACCTCACCATGTTATGTAATATTTGTAATTTCCTTGCTGGTTTTGAAGGAGAGGATAGTGCAAACTTTTTAAAGTGCTTTCTGAAAGGGCAAGTACTAAGATCAGATTGTTTAGTTTCCATCTTTATCTCTCTAGTACTAACTACTTCTAAAGGATTGCGAGCATTTGCCTTTCTCACTAGAGAGAGAGACTGTGTTTCTGTAGTTTGCATAAACCAGGTGCAGAGTTCATTCATATTACACTTTTTCTGAAAAAGCATTTTTATAGGTGATGTTTCAAGTTCTACAAGGCAGGAGTCTAAAGGGTTTGACATTTCAGTACTACAGTCTTGTTCAATGGGATCCCTTTTTTCACATACACATTTATCAAACTCATTTCCCCCCACTCGCAACCAGGTATTAGTTACCTGTTCAAATCTATTATTTAGTTCTTCCAACAAAGTGTCACTCGAAGTGGAAGTAGCCCACCACCTGAGAGAGGGATTTGATGAAAAAATGGGATCTGATGATATTTCATTAATAGGCCCAAATTCACCATCCTCAAGATCCTTTTTCGCATTTCCTGAATTTCTCAGTTCTGAGGTATCTTTGGATGCTGTGCTCCGATTTGATTGCCTATGTTTTTCCTTTCGATCTTTAGCTTTTTTCAAGTGGAGTTTGTAAGATTTATGTAGTAAGGCACTTCTACAAGTAAATGCACTAGGAGATGCTAATGAATGTAAAAAATGCACTGAGGGTTTTCTGTCTCTAGCAGAATGTCTCGATGGCATTTCATGTTTTCTTGACACTGCTGTAATACCATTGTTTGAGCCACCCTCTCTAGAATCTTTCTGCATGCTCTTTACTTGACCCATGTTACTGCACAGTTGATTTTTTCTCTCCTGTGGTATGTTTTTTTCTAACACATTCTGCTGTTGTAAAGGAGGCAAGCACTTGCTAATACTCACTTTCCTTTCCTGAGGTGAAACTCTATTAACAGTCACTGATATGCCGGAGATTTTCACTTTTGCTGGCCTACCAGGTTTTCGAATGGTGGTTAACGGTTTCTTAATAGGACGTATAATATTGCTGCAAGGATGTGGTGATGCTAGGTTACTCTTGATAGGTCTGACATAGTCATAACCAGAGACCTCATTTTCAGTAGAAGAATTCTGTAAGGCTTTTACCATTTCAGTCAAAGCATTTTCAGTTTCTGCATTGTGCCTCGCTTTGCTGTGGTCATTGGCAAAGTTAGAATCAATGTGTTGTGTGGGCAGAATGCTGATTACATTTAGATTACCTTCAGAAACGTGTCTCTTGGTTCTTCTTGACCTTCCAAAAACAACTGTCACAGTAATATTTTTGTTGCTGTTAACTTCTTCCATTACTGCTGCATCAGATTTGGTAGTTTTACCATCACTGCTAAGTTCAGGTCTACGCTCTGTACTTTCAGTCGAGTCAGTTTTTGGTTTTGGAGGCCGTCCAATAGGTCTCTTAACCTGTTTTACAACTTGAGGACCTATTTTCTTTGGTCTACCAGGTTTTCTTTTTAAAACCGATTCACTGCTACTGCTTGATTTCTCCACAACTTCGTCATTTTGGTTTGAGTCACTTAAGTTAGTTTGACCAACTGGACAAGAGCTCATAATTGCTTCTGCATAAACACAGCTTGACTCCTCCTTGGTATCATTTTCATTGTAATTGCAATCCTTGACACAGATGGCATGAGAAGGATCTCCCATGGCCTGTTTGTCTAACAAAGTGTTTGCGTGCCCCTGAAACAAACAAATATCTGTGCTTCTTTTAGAAGATGCAGCTGCAGATGTCAAAGTATATTTGACTCCTTCACTACTATTAACCTCTGAGACAAACATAAGTTTAATAGGACTAGAGTAGTTTAAGGGAGGTGAGATCTCCCCAGCTTCTGTAGTCGTATGCAAGTCCTCATTACTGGAAGTTGAACCGGATGAATCAAAGGTCAGAGATTTCAAAAGGCTGTCATTAATTTCTTGATCTATAACCATTTCTTGTTTGTTTGTTGTTGCACACAGAGTTTTGGTTTTACTGATGCTTGGCACATGTGAATGTGAAAGGAAGCTCTGTCCTGTGCATCCCATTTCACTCAGAGTGAACGATAAGCCTCTTCTAGCAGCTGGGTTCATAACCTGTTCATAAGCATTATCTTTTAATTTTTGGCTTATTTTGTAAGTATCCAGCAGTGAGTTGTTAGTCTTTCTGGCTAAGTTTATTGTATCTTCTAAACGCTCTACAACAACTTGCAGATTTGTATCTCTCACAATTTTGCTTATATTTATGTCACTGCACCTTTCAGCATGAACATCATTCTTTCTTTTCATTTTTTCCAAACTTTCTAAAGACTTTTTTGCATCAGATGACTTTCTAAACACAATATTGTTCGTTACATACACAGAGTACCATCCAGGAGGCACAATGTTACGTTTAATTCTGCCTGAAATTCCATTACTCTCATCCTTTAGAGGAATCTGATCAGTCTCTTTTAAGGTTGCACAATCTCCGTGTGTTTTTAGGAGTTTTGCCTGGCTGGTTGTAATAGCACTCTTCTCTGAAAGAACTAGAAAGCTGGAGCTGGTTTGAAAATTACTAAGAGGTAGTTTGAAAGACTCTGTTTGGTGTACTGGAAAGCACATTGGCTTGGTTTGGCAATTTGTGCACGGATTACTTTCAAGGTTTTGCAAAGCCTCATCTTCTAGCGCAGTAAAAGCGTGTCTTTTGTTTGGATATATTTTATCAAAATTTTTTATAGATTTCTTTGCATTTCTCTCAGAAATTGACTTTTTTCTTACAAGAGTTTCATCAAGGCTTGCAAGCTCCCTCTTGATTTGCAAAGACTGTCGTCGAATGAATGGTGAATCAGGAGAATTATACATTGCAAATAAAGTTTCCTGACGCTTGCGGAATCTTGTTTGGATAATTTTATTTTCCATTTGTTTATCATGTTGTCGAAGTAATTCCATAAAGCTGTAATCACTTGCTTTAGCATTATGCAAAAGAGAGGTTATGAAGTCTCCTAATTTGACATCATTTTCTGGTGCCCTGTCACTGCTATTAAGTTTTACCAGATTTGTTGCTATATCTGTAGTGTCTATTGATTTTAACTTCTCATTAATACGGTCCATTAAATCTTGAAAAATGGCAGAATGTTCAGCCTTCTCAGAATTTATATAATAGTTGTTGTTTTCTTGGTCTGTTGATAGCAGTATTTCATCTGAACATTCTGCCTCTCTTCTTCTGCGTGTTTTACCTTCATATTCAAATTCTCCTTTGCTTCCTTCAGCTGGCAAGAGGGATGGAGGCTGGTTGATGGATATTTCAAGCTTATTATTGTCTAAAGTTGGAAAATCTATAACTGATCCTTCCGATGATTCAAATTCTTTACTCTGTACAGGTGATAGTGGAGGTGGTGATGGGCTGCGAGATCTATTTGAATTTTTAATGCTGTTCAAGAGATCGCAATCCTTAGTTGAATATGCACATGCTGCTGCTTTCACAGAATGTCTGTTAAAATTTTGCGATTGTTCAGCACAATACTTATGAGAACTACATGCTTTGTTCACCATTGTCTTAATACATCCAATTGCTACGGCTTGGCATGACAAAGAATGGAAATCTTTAATACAAAGAGACAGAGGTGGTAAACAAGTGTTTGGCCTTTGATTTTGTAAACAGCACCTTTTTGTCAGCATATGTCCATTGCAATTGCAAAATGAAATGTGAACATCCTCTTCGGTAAGGGAACTGGGAGTTTCAGTGTGGACCAAATGTGTTTGCTTGCAACTGCAAACTATAGGAACATTTTCATCTTGTATTAAAAATTTTAACATAGCCAAAGTCTGTTGCCAGTGATATGAACAAAAAGACTCCAAAACTTTGTTTAATGTTGATTTTCCTTTTTCCAAATTAGCTGTTTCCTCTGAATTTGCATCAGCTGTTGAGCTTGAACTGAAAATGAAAACAAATCAAAACAAAATATAAATTACAGTAAAACACCATATCTAATGTTTGTTATAATGGTTAAACTCAAGCCTAAAAACCTGAAGTTTGCAAAACAGTTCTGTACTATTTGCACTATTCAATCATACTTGCAAGTGTCAGTAGCATCTTATCTACAGCAGTGATAGTCCCACTATAAGAAAAATAATCAGGAAGAAATTACAGGACAAAAAGAATAGCTTGAAAAAATAGCTTCTGCTATCTAAAAGCAATTAAAATAACATTAACTTTCTGATCCTCACCATGAATCTGAGGAGCTTAGTATTACTCCCATTTCACAAACGGAGGCACAAAGGGTAAGTGCCTTGCCTAAGGTCACAACTCAAGGTTGTGGCAGAGGCAAGTATGGATCCATCTCTCCTGAATCCCACCCTAAGGTAGCCATATACAAAAATGTATTGAATGCTCTTAAAGATCCTTTTACAGACATTTTTATTTATCTATTTCTTTTTAAAGAACACCTAATAGGCTAACAGAAAATGGGAAAAATAGCCACTTGCTACTGTTACTGTTCTTTGCAGAGAAAAGTTTCCCTTCTAGTTTTTGCATAAATTTCAGTGGTGCATCACAGGCTCTTCATTGCAATATATTACACATACATACACACACGCACACACAGAGATTTCTTCATTGAACAGAGATAATCACCACTAGAATAAATAATTTCTGTGACAAAGGTTAATACCCTTTAAATCTCAAAATACAAGGTAGGCCTATATCTACGTAAGACTTCCGAGCAGTTGTTCTCAAAGATATTAACTCAAAATAAAGTCACTTATAAAATGCTCCCTTAACTATTTAATTACTTTCTTATAAATTATTAAAACTAATGTCACTACTTACCTAATCAATCATTTATATTGAAAAGCTGAAAAATTTCCATGGTAGAAATTAATAGAGTTATTTCTTCAATTAAATACAAAATCCTTATGCTGGATAGCAACTATCAGCAGATAGTTAATACCTAATTCAAATGTTTTACTGAAACCAATCGCACGAGCAGAAAATGTTAGAAGAATTCTGTTTTAGAAAAGTATGTATTGTTTAAACATATCACCAAACTCTGAACATGACACTAACTTTTTGCGCTACTGTTATCTCCTGTAATTTTTTTGCATTTAAGCTTGTCCTTTGGAAAAATTTCATTTTGATTTGGTTTACAACTGTATTGATCAAGGAACAAACATATTTACAAATTAATGTGCTATAGTTATATAAAGTTACCTATTCTTTAATTAGCTCAGACCCAATGTTATTAGCATCAATAACAACTTTTAACTTCAGGTTTCTTTTTGGAAGTTATACATACAAATTTGTATTTTTATTGTCCCACACAGATTTTAAAGTTTAGAGCTTAAAAACAGCCAACTATGCTTAATAATTCGTCATGTTTTTCCTTCTCCTGTAATATTTAGTATGAAATGGTTTATATTCAAAATCAAGCATCTAGATGATACTAACTCATAAAAGCTTAAAATAATTGTCATGGTACTAGTTGAAATTGCCATTATGTTTGAACTGAAATAATGAAGTCTTAAAAAGAAAAAAGCCCTCTTTGCACTTGCAATCTAAAGTAAACACAGTATTATTCAAGGGCATGTCATTGCCAGGATTTAACTGGTTTTGAAACACCACTACACTGAGAAGAGTCTAAGGGTTACTCAGTCCAACAAACTCGGGAGTCACGAGGTGTTGAAATGTATCACTACACTTGTGAAAACAAAGGTTATCCTAGTAAGACAACTACGGATAAAAACTAATTGCCCTCCCCACCACTGTGACTTAAATAATGTTTTGAAAGGCTAGATAGAAAAAAAAAAATGGCACTAGGTCTTCAGCATTTTGTTTGTAAATTACAGTAAATTTATTAAGTACTAATTTGCTAAAATTATGGCTATAATACAGTCTTTTTAGACTGAATCTCTAGATATGTATCTTTCTGTCTGTCTAGACTTGCAAGGTATGTCTAACGCAGTTTCACTGGAGAGCTTTAATTGTAGAGAACCTGTATCCATTAACTGCTATTTAAAATATGCTCACTGGTGGAAGAAACTTCCAGAGCCCTAAAGCCTTCTCAAAGTCAGTAATCAAAATTTCCAAAGGCCTGAAAACTGCTTTGAATCTGCTACTGTGGAGCTCAACCTGCTGTATAAAGTAATATCCTGGTTATCACAGACATACTGGACATTCCTCTAGTATGGTTTCTTTCCTGGTTATCTACCCATGCGTAAAGTCTATAATCTGCTTTCCCTTAGCGTGTGTTAGTTTCTAAAGCTGAGAGACAACTTAACTTCATCTATTCTATAGTACCACACTCCAAATTCTGCCAAATTTGTGAAAACACATTGACCCCTTACTCGGTCAGCCAAGATAAAAGGCTTAAACAATAATTTCCTAGAAGGAAGAGCTACCACTTTCACAGTTGCATACTTCCTTCCCAGAACAGTCTTACACTTCCTACAAGTCACACACAAAAAGATAGCTAGAGAGAGTGGGTAGGAAATGGAGGGGTTGAGAGGTGAAAGGATCAGTACGCGCTGCTCCCCCAGTACCTTTTGTGCTTCAGTATCTCTGAAGACAAAAGTTAAGCCTGGAATGACATTATTTCCCTGCTGGAGGGCAGGGGCAGTTACTACCAGGGAGTGGGGATTGAGTGGAGTCCAAAATGGGCACAAAGGCAGAGATGTGATAAGGTTAAGTACTAGCCTTTCAGTGTATTATTTTATGTATTAAAAAGTAAACCTTTGCCTCCCCCACAAATCTGAAAAACTATCAGGAAAGAGCTCTAGCAGACAACTCCCAAAAGATTTCCTTCCCCAACGTTCTATCCTCTGTCATCTCAGACACAGACAAGACAAATCAACCTAGCAGCTTCTCTGCAGACTGGCAACAGGAACAAAACTGGAAACAGAACATACTTTCAAGTACTCATATGAACAGCATAGAACTATTATAGAAATATAAATTTGTCTTACAGAAATGTTTGTTTTCCGACTCTACTAAGTAAATAAATCCCTCAAATAAAAAGCTATATATTATCCATAATATATAACAGATATTTTTTGGCTGCAGACTAAAGGATTTAACTGTTATAAAATTAGATTTCTGAACTTCTCATTTATGAGTAATGCATCAATTCTGAGAAATCATCCTTCCTTAAAGCTACTATTTCTGATATATAAAATTCTCAGTAAATTAGTCACATGCTTAAATTGTACAGTTCTTGATCTTATGCCACTGCTAATAAACTTGTGCCTCAGGAGTAAGTCAAATGAGTCAGTGTACAGGTTTTTGTTTCTTTCTTTTTTTTTTTACTGAATGAGCAAATCAATCACACATCAGTGTTGTAAAATTATGTGCAAAAGCATTGAAGTGCTTTACTACAAATTACAACGTAGAAACACGTTAACTAAACAATTAAATTCATACAATCAGATTTAGGAATATAACAACACAAAGAAGAAACAGAATTACAGTACATTTACAACACAAGACAAATACATGGAATTCATTAGAAAATATTGTAATAAATAATTCATGAATTATAGTGCAATTGATTTATGCATAAATATAACTAATCGCCTAAAAATCAGTTGTTAACAAAAATCTGTCAAAAATCAAGGCAGCCACAGAGTTTTACTAAATTACTGCGACAATGGAAATACTGCAATTAAAAAACAAATACAAGTATTTGTACTGTAAACAACTAAAAAAATCAGTCTCACTAAAGTTAATATACAATTTAATATAAAATTGTCATTAGCTACCAGAAATGGTTTAAACAGCTTTACTGAGCAGTAGTTCTAAAAACAGAGGCACTGTTTTTTAATATAAAATACTTGAGAAACATTCAAATAAGTAGAAAGCATGTAGGGCTTGCTTTCACCTTCATTTAAAATTCTGCTGAAACAGGAATTTTCAGAAATTGTCAATTACTAAGTAGTGACTGGTAACTGAATTTATAAAACAGTTCAAAATGTGTAATTTAAATGACATTTAATGGAATACATAGGGGTTGGGGAAGGAGAATCTACACATTTCCCTGCCTTTCCTTAGTTGTGTAATCAAAGGTTAGCCTAATAATTAGAAACAAATAAGTCTGTTCCTTTAAACACTTACAGGTTGAGTATCATCTATAAACTATCAAAAAATATTTTAATATACTATTTCTGACCAAAAAATAAATACAAGTACTAAAATGTTGAAAATTAAGTATAATATTACATACAAAACTACTGAGTACTGTTAAGTCAATAGTAAAATGATCCCTGATTTTATGAATCCTGTTAATTTTTTTGGTCAGGTCATCTTTTAAATGATACAAAAAGAGTACTGTAACTTGCCTTCAATATAAACTTCTGACTCAAATTTATAACATCGTCTGAGCAGTAGAAAACATCAGCATGGTACAAATATTAGGCAATGTATTGAAGCCCAAAACTTTTGCAAGTAAAACTGTATAAAGACAAATCTTGAAATGTTTAAGGTTTTTTCAACTTCACTTTTCAGTGGGGATATATTCACAAATTAATCCTTCTGGCCCTCACAAAATATGGCTTAGTTTTTTAAAATGAAAGATGACCCTGACATCTGCTGTTTCGTGACCTCCTTGTTATCAGGTAGTTTTGCTTAAAAAAAGGATTCATTCTGTAATATGCAAGTAAACCTTAATCACTGAAGAAGATTCAGTATAGATCTGAGAGACCAAAGAACTGAGACACTGGTTGTGCAGTTTCAAATGATTATTCTGTTTTAAAATGGAAGTTGTTATTTTTTAGTAGTGTTAATAAATATGGGTTAAGATTTTGCCATCAATGTTGCAGTACGCTGGCAAATTTATCTATAAATCAAATTACCTGATGTGGCCCATATGTATCTAATGTGCCGTTTCATTTATATAATTAATCTATACACATACATACTTAAGTGGGGGGGGGGGGGGGGGAAGTATGCATGTGCACCAAATGTAAAAGTTGGAGAAAGGTCTTCCTATGCCAAATTAGATGCATACAGAAAAAACCGACATTTTGAGAGGAGAAGGGCATTTATGCTTAGTATCGAATGTATGAAGCAAGCCCCCATTCTGAGTATGTAGATATATACTTTGTGTTATTACCAAAAAAATTAAGTATGATATCGAGTCCAATGTGAATATTCTGAAATTCATGTAAAAACTGCAATATGAAGGTAATTGGTCTCCCTTAACTTCTGTTAAAAGTTACATATTTAAAGTGAACTGCCTAACGTCTAACTACCAAATTTATAAAGAATTTATATTACTGAAAGTTCAAAACAGCTTCACTGTTTAATATTTGTATTTCTATCAAGACCCTGAACTGCAAATTTGGTTATTAGCAAAATGATAATGTAACTTGGTATTCATCTTGATAAACTGAAAATGTTTTGAAATGTCACAGCAGCAAATACATTACAGTTACAGTGAGGTTTTTCAATAGGAGTGTGACACAATCCTTAAATAATTTTTAAGTAGTCATAACATCAACTAACCAGCACGTTTAAACAAAAAAACGAAACAAACCCAAACCATTCTCAAGCTCATTCTGTGCACATTATGAACATGCTCTAAGTTGCATTCCAACTTTCTTTTTAAGCCTTACAAGTTACCTTATTTGTCAAACTAAAAAGGAAAATTATGTCAAAGTTTAAATTATTTTATGCTCTTAGTATTCCATCTTATTTCATATTTAATAATTCTATAACTACAGTAATTTCTCAGGTTTCATAAGTGTACACTTTGTAAACACCAATTTCTTTCTAAACCAACAACAAAATTTTCTTAAAATGATAAAAAAATGCAGTTTATGCCTGCTAAACACACATTTTTAGTAATGAAATGTTTTTCTTACTTGTATTGGATATTTAAGTAACGATGAACTTTTTTTTTCTTTCACAGAATGTACTATATCCTACTAATACTTCACAAATCCACTTCCTTGTAAGGAACTAGCTTTTTTAAAAAATCCCTTGATTTGTATAATCTGAGTTACTTACAATTTATTGCAAGTATTCTGTGAAGTATAAAAGTCTGCTAAGCCTTGGTCATGTATTTCCGTAATAAGATGGATTATTGAATGGGTGGAGTGGTTCTTCACCAATTAAAAATTATGCTTCACATGACAAATACTTGTTTTCCCAAAACATCTTTATGCTATTGACTACTAAATAAAACCTGAATCTTTTCACCTATTTATACAAGGATTATATTAAATACACACTACCAGAATTAAGTGAGCAACTCTATAATTCTGTCCACAGTGAAAACCCTGAATAAAACTATTTTTCAAAAGGCATGTGTGTGGTTTTTGAACTGTATAATTTCTTGTCTTCTGTCAGAGTGAGCATATGTATTTCTCACACAGTGTGTGTATACAGACATATATACACACACACAAAACAATTCGCTAACAATTATTCTACACAGGCTTGCCACTATTTTTGCAGCTGCCAGTCCCTGAATCTGTCATATTAAATAAGCCAGTATCTGGTAATCGGAGTTTCTTCTTCGGCGGAGTCTTCAATGTTCCAGATCTTTCTTTTACTTTATATTCTAAAGTGCTGTGAGGTACCCCATAAATTCCTTGTGCTTTGGAAACACTCATTTTCCCACTCATTACCATGGCAATTGCTTCTTCCATTATTTCATGATCATACTGCCGGTAGCGGCCACGTTTTTTTCTTGGTTGCTTATTATCTTTACGATCCAAACTATCTTCTGTATTTTCTGAGGTTCCATCTACTGTCCCATTCTTAGCATTAAGACACAAAGGAGAGAGGTCCCCATGCAGAAAGTAGGAGTCAACACTTGAGTGAGTTACAGGTCCAGAACATTCAATTTTGTTCTGTTTAGGGAGTATATTTTTCAATTTTTGAAGAGCTGATCCTTCTAAGACTGAGGAGGTTTTAGAAACGTGGTACATAACATCCAGAAGACCAGCAGTATCAGACTGTGGTTTGGACACAGAACTTATTCTTAGCTGAGGAATTTTTAATTGTACAGTAGGACTTGAAGTTTCATATTGTAGATTTTCACTTTTTTCTTTAAATTGAGTGACCATTCTCTGTAGAGTTAACTGGTGGAGGTAACTGGAAGCTGTTGGGAATTTTAATTCTGAGGTTTCAAGTAGACTGAGTTTACTTTTTTCTGTGCGCTCTGCTTGAGCTCTTGCCCACAAGGCTACCTTTTGTAGGACTGCACAAGTTTCTTTACTGTCTTTAAATGAATAACTATCATTGAAATCTCGAGTTTTGTTTTTAAAAGGTGCAGGCTTTCCTGCTGGTAAGGCTTCTAAGTGGAGAAGTAAAGTTTTTTGAGGTATGCCATAAAGTATGCCTGCTTTATTTATGTCCAGTGCTCCAGACTGAATGTCTTTCAAAGCTTTTGAGAGCAAACCATCTGCAAACTCAGCACTTCTTTCCACATAGTCCTCTCTGTGTCTGTGTAGTCTCCTGGATGGATGGAATGAAACGATGGTAAACTGATGTATGAGAGACTCTCACACAGCTATGGAAGGGAAGGGTCCACTCCTTTATTATACTCCTTGCTTCGGTAACATCACTGCTTCTGATACTTTTAAGCCTTTGAGATGTGGTAGTTAAATGATTATCCTAGCAAAATGTTACAGTTCTGGTAGGACAGTGCATCAAAAATCATACCGTGGCTTCTATAGCAGCCCTTCCAAGAACTTTATATCCTAGCTCAGTATTTGATAATATTCTCATGTGCTTGCTATATTCCCTTGTTCACATGCTTGCAGAGCAACACTGTTATAATTTTAATTATACAATTAACGTTCCATTAAATACCCAAATCCTGAAGGAGTTTTTGTTAGTAGAAACGTGACGTTACCGCTAAACAAGTAATAAAAGAGTCAACCCCCTCATAAGAAAATTTGCAGCAATAAGTACATAACTACACACAAACATCCCAGACTTACACAAAACTAGGCTTTCTACAACAATAAGATAAAGTGCTGTAGTTAACAATCAAGTCAATTTTGGCAAAATAAAACACAGTTTTAAAAACTTCTAGCCACTATTTACAACTCTCTAATTACAAAGTCATATTCGTTTTAAAACTTCTTCATATCAGCAGATTAATAAAATGCAATTTTACATTATTCAACAAATACTGCTATCATAGTCCTATTTGTAATACATTACTTGGTAAGACGTACAGGTGACAAAAAGGGTCCTGCTATGGCTAGTGGATGGGAGGATGCCAAGATCGTAACAAAATCCAACATAACAATGTGTTTCACTAGTTTTGTGGTAGCTTTCAGCAGATGCAATAACGTTTTTCTTGCTGAATAAAAAAATTTAACCATTTGCCACCACACACCATAGTCAGAACCATGATGTAAGTATAAGCATGATGATCAAGAGCTCTCTCTCTCACGCGCGCTTGCTCTCTCTCTCTTATTAAGGAATATTATAGATAATAGTCATTTAACTTGTTCATGTTAGTTGAAGAATATTTTAAATCTAAATATTAACATGGTCATTTTTGTCCAAAATTGAAGTTTCCTAAATAAAAGAATTCTGAAAGAATATATTTACATGTTCTTCTTCTACTATCCTATAACTTTTAGTGTGTTATGTAATCAATTTTCAGTTCATTTTTAGTAACATGAACTAAAGTTTGGTGATTGTTCTGATAACTTTTCTTTAAACAGAAAAAAAGGAAAAAAAGACAAATGAAACATATGATATATACATAGACACACACTTATGAGTGACAAAAATTATTCTGAAAGCAAAGTAGGAACCACATGTGTGTGTCAGTATATACAAATATGTTATGAACATAAAACCTGACTTCAGAGAAGAGAAACCTGGATTGTCTTTTACATAAGCTGAAGAGAGTCCTAAACGTTGCTTACCCAGACACTGAGTTTTCAGAACACAATGGATCATATTTTGGTTCTTCCAACCTTGCATTTTTCTTTGTAGAGAGATCTAGCACTCCATCCCCTGCAAAGAACAAGTAGTGATGATAACAGTCGTTTAAGGATCATCTCAGAAATTTTGTTAGCAAATGTTTGTACCTATGGCACAATTTTTAAGGAGTTACTTTATCTTGTAAAATTTCTGACATCTTATTCCTTTAACAATGTCAGCTGTCAGCAAATGGTTTTATGTATTTGATTTGTAACAAAACTTTTTAAAATTAAGAGGAAATAAAAAATACAACTCCAAAAATGAAGTCTTAGACAGAAACATGTGACTGCTTTCCTAAAAGTCACGTATGCATATATGTCGCACTGTTTACTTTCAAGGCAACCAAAGCAATGCACTTCATAATATTATTATTCATATATTAATATTTACACACTATAAACAAAGAAGCCTGATAATGCAGTTAAAATCTAATTAACTAAATCATAGGCTTACATAGGACAATACAGGCTACTAGAGACCTCAGGAGGTCTGTAGACCAACCTCCTGCTCAGAGCAGGGTCAGCTATGAGACCAGACCAGGTTACTGGATGAGAAAGTAGCACCCCAGTAACTAGGAAGAGAGCTTAAGCCCAATATAGAGGTTTAAGCATAAGACCTATGTCATTAAAGGTTCTAACAGTTTGTTTATACATATTCCCCCTGCTGCCCCCACAGATATGCAATAATGAAACTACAGAAATAGAAAGACCTAAACTGGGGTGAGAGTCCACTCTGTTAAGTCACTGGCAAATGTTAAATTCAAGACTTATAGTTGGCTATTGAGTCTATGAAGTATTGAAATAGAAAACCATATTTTTTAAAAATCAATATTTAAGAACATTGAAAATTAAAGAAACAAATTAGCACCTGAAATACTCCTTCTAGTTTAAGTTTTTGTTAAAAAAAAAAAAAAATCACACTTAAACTACAGATAAAACCCCTAAATATATTTAATTTCATACCTTTCTTCCTTGGTTCTCTGTTTCAAACTGGGGCTGTTTTGTGTGCCTGAGCTCTGTGAATCCAATTTTGAGTTTTGACATGTAGTTCAACATTCAATTCTACAAGCAACCTTATGCTAGCGCTTTTTACAGTACTGTCATTTTCATGTTACTGCGTATTATTTCTAAAACATAAATCAACTGTGTATCTTTTCCCACAGCCTCAGATGCAGACGTGAAGCATGGGCTGAATAGTCCAAATACCCACACTCGAATAAGAAGTCAGAGAAATTGTTAGGATAAAATCTCCTTTATACCAATACTGCAAAGAAATAGTTTTGTGTAATAATCAAATCCAGCTATTTGTTTTGGACCATTTTTAACAATTTTTTACTGTTTTTCCCCAACTATTTTGTATTAATTAAAAAAGGGTAAAGAGAGAAAAAGTAGCATCATAAGTTAGCATAAGGGGAAAAAATATTTATAAACATGCCACTTGTCAAAGATGCTCCTTTTGTCCTGAACATGTTCCTTTCAAAGTCTTCCTTAGCCCTAAGAAAGTTAAAGGAAGGCTAATCAACCTTTCTGATGCAGTGGTATTCCAGAAGGAAAAGCCAATTAGAAAAAATAACAGAAATAGTCTACAGGGACTATTTGGCTTACCCAGCTAGAAAGTATCCCAAATACCTAAGCTTACAATATCCCCAAGTCCTGTGCAACAGACAGATTTCGTCTGTTATGTTCTGTCAGTCATACAAAGTACATCTCCCTTTCTTAAGTGTTTGTGCATTCCCTTTCACAACAGTTTCTCCATCTTCTTTGATATTCATAGGCACTATGATAAAAGAAGTTTAGAAAAGATCACTGAACAAAAAAATACTTCACAGTTCACAACTCATCAAGTTATGAAGAACTAATCATCTCTCTATTCAATATACAAAAAAAATTGAAGCTAATTTCATTTTTAGGGAAAAAAACCCCTAAACACCAACAAACAAAACCCCAAAACTCACTAGATTCCATAATGAAACCTTAATGAAAATAATTTTAATTTACAATCATTCAGAAATGGCTTTGACAACACAAGGCCATGAGTAAGTTGAAAAATGACAAAAAAAGAACACAATGCTGAAAATGCAGGCTCCTGAAACAAAAAATTAGATACATTTTGGGCCTCTAAAAGGCAAGCAGAACTGATGAGTCATTTCAGATTCAAGACAGTTGGCTCCTCCAACACAGCAAATGTATTCATTAAGTATATGACACTTCCTCGAAGACGAATGCTTTATAGGAAGATGATCCTCAGTAAACAGTAAAAAGAGAATCATGCAAGAAATTTGATATACATACAAAACACCAGATAAAGCCACCACACACCAGGCTTTTGTTCAGTGATTTCACTTAAAAAAAAAAAAACAAACAAACAAACCAAAAACCCCCAAACCAAACAACACAAAACCCTGAAAAATTGATGCAGAAAGAGCTGGTAAGTCAAAAAGATTCATTAAAAATACATAGTAGCTCCTGGTTTTGGTAGATCATCCTGCTTTGTAGTATTATCTATTATTATAACGAAGAAGCACCTACAGTTGATAGGAAATTGAAAGCATTTGCTCTAAAGCTTTAAGACATAATGAAATGCTACCTAGTAAAATGAATGTATGTATATATACGCAGTAGAGACATTCACTTTGGTTCAATAGGTACAAGATGAAAAAGTTTGCAAATGGGCATCCTACAGATGGACAAAGAACCTTGAAAACCTGTTCCTTGCAAGGTAGGAATAGCTTTTTTAAACCAAGCCAGAACTTTCCATTATTTCTATCAAATTGCTCAAAACAGGTATTTAGGTAAGAATTCTGGACAAGAACTGAATGACATCAGGAACAGAAAAACCACTCTTTAAGGAGTTTTTATTAAAAGACATGGAATTACTTCCACTCTTTAGCTGAAGCCATGACTACTAACTACACAGTCTTCACAGACAATACTATGAAACACTGGACAATATAGAAAAAATTATTGGAAGTTTTTCAGGTCTGCTGCTCAGGGTATTCTCTTGGGTTATTTCTATGCAAATTAAATGATTCTGATCTTCACAGATATGGCTCAACCTCTGGCTTTTGCTTCTCAGCACCAGATCATCAGGTACAGCAATACCATGATGTAACCATGACCAAAGGTCATCTTCAAAATAATCAGGACCACAATCACTTGAAAATCCTCCAGACTAGTGATGTTAGAGTAACAGAGGGGGAAGAGCAAGTAACAGAAGCTGTATAGGTCACCCTTGAGTTCCTACAATTGGTAGGAGTACTGAGTCTAGCAAACTTCTCTGTTTTTTTTCTGTTTCAGGAAACCTCTCACTAGCTATTATGAATTGCCTTACTAAGTCAGACAATCTACTCTACCCAGTCCTCAGTCTCAAGACAGGAAAACCTCTACGCAGAGTGGGAGAGTACGTCAGCCTGGCCACTACCTGCAGCTCATTCCTCTTCTGCTCTCCCAGTAGCTGCTATCATTGGATTAGTGATCTCGGAGATATATCCTGGCCTACTCTAGCTTTAGTTTCCGGCCTTGGTTCTGTTAGCTGGGAAGTTGTCTAAGGCCTTTTGTGAGCTCAGTGACACTGTCCATCTCCACAACCTCCTGTTACAGCAATGCAAAAGCTGCCCCTTACTTTTTTTTCCCTCCTAAGAAGTTTCAGCAAGCCCTGCCTAGTTCTAATATTGTGAGATTTAGTAAATAACTCTCTCTTTATCTTCTGTGGTAAAGTATATAGCTATATATTGAGTGTCCATGGCAAGGTCTTAGCAGCACCTTTGAGGCGACGTCAGGGCCTGCCCTGTGCCAGACACAGATGGTTGTTGCTGCATCTCGCCAGAGCCTCTGGGACAACACAATAAAGAAAGGGCAAAAGGTGCTGCATGAAGAGAGAGAAAGAGGGAACAAAAAGAATAAGAAAACAGCAGACAGAAGCCCAATGGCAGAGGAAGATGGCAGAGAGAAACTTTTAGGTACAGACTGTGGACACCCCATACCCATTCCCCTTGCACCACAGGTGTGGTGGTGGTCACAAGTGAGTCTGGAGTGAAGCTAAGCCTGAGAAAGGGGGGAGGAAAGGTGGTGGTGTAATGTGTTTTTTTTGTTTCCCACTACCTGAATTTAATATTTATTTTAATAGGGAATAATTTAAGTTATTTTCCCCCAAGTAAAGTCTGTTTTGCCCATGATGGCAAGCAGTAAGCAATGACCATGGCCTTATCTCAACTCATGAGCTCTCTTTCCTGTTCTTCCTGTTTTCTCCCTGTGCCACTGAGGGGGGAGCAAGCAAGTCAGCGCCTGACAAGGAGCTTGGCTGTTAGCCACCACGGCAGCCAAGGAAGAAATAAACACCTACTCCCCTCAAAAATGCACCTTTTTAGAGTAACCTTATCATGCAGAGGTATTAAACAAGTTGTTTCTTGAAAATATTTACAGCTCATACAATTTATCTTCAGGAACATAGCATGTGCACCTTCAAAAAGCATAATATTTTCCCCCAATACATATGGTAAGAACAGTGTATTAGGAAAATAAAAGGTTATTTTCATTAAGTGTTTGGAATTCTTTCAATAGCCCTGAACATAGCAATCAAAAGGCCACACAACATGTGATCCCAGTTGCCATACTAACTTCAGTGTGGATTTTCCAGAGATACAAAACCACTTTTCAAAAATTAAGAACCGTTTCCAAATTCTAGTCCATTTTTCAGAAAGTTTCATTTTGCTACAAATTTTGGTGAAATCACATGCACATTGTTAAACCGGATAATAAAATGCTACTTTAAATCATTTAAACAGAATTTTTGACTGGAATTATCCTTATTTTTCCTATTTCTGCAATAATAGCCAACAACAATGACAAAGCTACAGGATAGCTGTGAAAAGCTCATGCAGCAAAATGTCACACATTGCCAGCTACCTTCTGATGTCTTCCAATCTATGATGGAACAATGAAACAAGGAAATCTATGCAAATTCTCTTGCATTTTTCTGCTATGTTTACAAGCTATCATTTTTCCTAGAAGATACAGCAACAAGAATAAGCTTGTGTAGCTAAACTAACAGATTATTTATTTGTACAGTTTATACTTCTGCCTCTTGCAAGTCACTTTGCTTAGCAGCTTGACAGTGATCAACTCTCCCATATCTATCAAGGGACAGAAGCCTCTTGCATCAAAGTTAGCTGCTGCTGGGAACACTCCCCAAAGAGCTCAGCATCATGACTGCAAAAGAAACTAGTAAGTTGCTTCAGGATATTCCAAGACAGTTCCTCACTCAATATTTTACCCTGTAAGGATGCTGCTTCTTCATTGGTTTAATTTGGAGGACATGTAATATTGCAAAAACACTCAATACCACCCTACATGTTAGTTGCAGTGCACGGAAAACAAATTTTCTTTCACTATACAGAGTATTCTTTTCAAGGCCTGGACAGTCTTAGTTACACGGATTAGGAAAAAAGAACAAGATACAGGTATTTCTTGAGCCAGTTGCTTCTAACTGACTGACAGTGAAGTAACTGCCTGATTAATTACCAGCAGGGTGCAAAGGAGTTAAAGCACCTTGCTAAGTTACCATACTTCCACACGTAGAAGAAAAGAGAGCATAATTTGGGACTCTGCTATCAGTCAGGTGCCAGCTGGACATCCTGGATGAAAGTACTTAAATACTCAGTACTGAATGATTCAGCACCAGCGGTGCAACAGGTTGACCTTGGCCAGTGGCTAGTCCCCCACCCAGCCCCCCTCTCACTCCCTCCCAATGGGGTGGGGGGGTAAGAAATAAGATGAAAAAGGTCATTAAGATAAATACAGGGAGATCACTTACCAGTTACCATCACAGGCAAAACAGACTTGGGGAAAATTAATGTACTGCAAATTAAAATAGATTTGGATAATGACAAAAAGACAAAAATCAAAGCACCTCCCCACCCCACCTTTTCCCAGGCTCAACTTCACTCACAACTCATCTACCTCTCTCCCCCATCCCCAGGTGGCACAGGGGGATATGGAATAGAGGTTACAGTCAGTACAATTCCTCTCCACAGCTCCTTCCTCCTCACACTTTTCCCCTGCTCCACTGTGAGTTCTCAACAGGATGCAGTTCCTTCAGAAAAATATCCAACTGCTCCAATCTGGGGTCTTCCATGGGCCATAGAGCAAGTATCTGCTCGAGTCGCCTCTGACATGAGCTGCAGGGAAATACCTGCTCTGATGCCTGGAGTGCCTCCTCCTCCTTCTCTGACCTTGTTGTTGTTCATCTTGCTGTTTCTCACTGTGCCTGTCCAGCATTTTCGCTCTGAAGTAGGTTTTTAGAGGCACCACAAACCTCACCAGTGTGCTCTGCTTTGGCCTGTTGTGGGGCTGTTGCAGAGCTGGCTGTGCCTAGCACAGGGCAGCTCCTGATCTCTTCTCACAGATGCCACCTCTGCAGCTCTTCCTAACTACCAGAACTGCCATGTAAGCCCAATACACAGGGGTATGAGGTCTGGAAGTGTCAGACCTGAATATTTTGGGAGTACTTCAGAGATGGCCCACGGGTACTGGGGGAAAGTAAGAAGCTTTCTTAAACGAAGATAAAATCATCCATACATCTTCAGTGGCAGAATTTTATTTCAATATTGAGCTAGCACTTAGCTTGGACATGCTCAGTGCAAAAAAAAATGCTTCTAGTTATCTGGAAAATAAAGATTACTCCTTCCTGTCAGCTTAGAAAACAGACAGGTCTTGTTCCTTTACTGTGGCAATGATTCTTGGACTTCTTTAGAGAATTCATTTTAAAGACAACTACTGTAAATACAAAGTACCTGCCTAAACAGAGAATGAACCTGAAGTATTTATACTGAGGTCATTATCTGTTTCATGCATTTAAAAGATTTCATCTTTGAGGACCCATCAAAGCAATGTAAAAATTTGAACTTCCTAGTCTGTTACTTCACTTGGAAATTGTAACAGGAATTACAAATAGCAAATGATAAAAAGAGCTGCACAACAATGAAAAGAAACTACTAAGAAGGGAACCATAGTATAGCTTTTACAAGTCTCCAGACTGAGGAAGTGGGAGATGGGAAGCACAATACAACTTCCGGGGCAGATAAGATGGCTTGAAACTGTTCTCCAGCTACAGTCTTGTTTCAATACTTCGTCTCATTTCAGCAGCTCTAAACTTCACAGCAAGACTAGTATGTTTAACATCTGCAAAGCACTCCAGCAAACATGGCTGTATAAGTTCTGAGAATTTACAGTATCTTACACAGTATACAAGTTTTACATACTAAACTATGTATGCTGAGCAACAATTTTAGCCTCATGTTTTGCTGAAGACGCACAATTCTGAACTTACTGTTTACCCTCATTATAAGAACGATTCAAATGATATAAAAAAAGATTGAAGTACCTCAACCTCTCTACACTTGGAAGATTTTTTTGGACAAAAGATCAATGGATTTTCAAGTAGCTGAGGGTGGTAGCAGAACTTCCCATCCCTGTCCCATTCACCCTCTGCCTTTCATTTAATTCCTCAAAGATTTATTTTGGCTTATTGAGGACCAGAACCTGTCTTTGGGGACTTTGCTCCCTCATGGACATTTTAAATTAGTTATTCTTTCTAAACAGCTGTTGAAGTAAGCAACATGCTATTGTGCTGACAATACGAAAGTACTTTTTATTGCCCTTGCAAAAGAAACATGCTTCAACCTTGCCCATTTTAAGTCTCTAAAAATCTGTAATTCATCCATGGCAGAGGTATGTCAAAGCACAATAGGTATTTTCTCAGGACTCGATCTGTACAATGTATTCAGTAAACCCAGGCATGAACTGGTTTCTGCTGACCACACAGAACAAAAGCATGAATTCCCCCATTTCTTAATGTTTCTGCTGTCAAAGAGAAGGGATGCTTAATCTAGAACAGGTATGTTTAGCAAGGTAAATCCATGTTAGAATTCCCTTCCCCCATCCACCCAAAGTTGTGTCATCTAAATAAAGGCTGCATCGTTAAGTACACATGTACGAAATGTGCTTTCATTCTGACCAATGTACTTTTTTTAAAAAAAAAAACTTAATTCTGTAGTTCTACCTTCTTTTAACTTTTTTAGTATGGTATGTGACATATAGGTAAACTTCTCCATTTGGTCTGCAGGTTTTTTGGTTTAAACATGTACCCTTAAAAAAGACAAAAGTTGCTTTTGCCACTGCTTTCAGTTGCATGTAACAGTCACAACCCTTCCTAAAAATTGCTACTAATCCAAATCAAGTTCAAAGTCCAAAACACTCTTGTGATTATACTGTTACCAGTTTCGGATAGCAATATTCCTCAAGGCAAAGAAATTATTTCCTTTTTGTAAGTGATAGCAAGACAGACTTCATTTTTCTTTTTCTAGCTTTACTCTCGATTAAGAAAGTTGCACTGATCTATAATGACTAAGACATGTAGTATGGAAATCTCCTCCTAAATTTATCTTCTCTTTCCATCATTCTAACCAGAATTGAAGTGTCAAAGAATTGAAATGTCCAAGGGCTGACACAGGCAGAATACCTTTCCTCTCTGAAATTCTATTATCTTTCTCTCTTTACTCAGAGGGCTTCTTAACAGCCATTTCTTCAACAAAATCCTGACCCACTGTTACCTGTGACAGCCACAGATGAGCTGTCTTAGATACAGTGTTCTAAAGCTGAGAAATTCTGATGCTACTTATTTAATGCAGGCATTCAAAAAATTGCAATTTTTATCTGCTAACACACAATATGAAAAGATGTTTTTAGAAAGAACGTGGGGGTTTTCTTGGCTTTTTTTTTTCTTCCCCAGTTCTCTTATAACATTTTTCCTGGTGTTTGAAGGAAAAAGGTATGAGTTTTCTTTAAGTGTTAAGTCGATGCAATGCCAACTTTCCGTCAACCTTATTTTAATCACATAGGATAATTTTTTTTTTACCCTATATACCTATATACTGATTACTACTTTGGAAAGACAAAACTTGCAGATATTTGACACAGACACTTTTTTTTTTTTCTTTTTTAAAGGAATAAGACATCATAAGGTAATGAATGACAGCAAAACACAGATAAGCAGATACAGAAATTTACCTTGCTGAGTATTCTGTTCTTGAGTTCGATTCACAGTGAGGTCTAGAGGGCTATCCTGTTCTTCCTGAAGGGAGTTATCCGTTTGGTTCATTTGGATACTTTTACATATCAGACTTGGTTCAAACGATGAACCATTTCTGTTCTCTTGAATTTTGCTACTTTTTGAAATGTACTCAATTGCAAACTGACGGATCATTTTTTTCATTAATTCCTGAGCAACTAGGGGAATGTTAGGATCACAGTTCTGAGGAAGATCTAGGAATAAAAAACAACAACAACACAGGCAACAGATTTATTAAAAAACTCAAACTTAATTATTTTTCTTTAGATAAATACTTGCTGTAAGCACAATCAATGTGTAGTAAGTACATGTGTAATGAGCACATTAATTCATAGGTCTAGTAAGTTTTCCTTATGAGCTTTCCTAACTGGAGATCACTTGCAAGAACATGTTTAGCACACATCAGCAACTTTTACCTTATTCCTCTGTCATAGCATGCAAGTCAAACTATGTTGGTAGATAAGTAATGCAGGTATGGTAGTTAGGATCTGTATTTATTGTTGGTAAATAAACTGAATTTTCATTTGCAGACTTTTCATTTTCAGTTTTGAAAATAAAGAATTTTGAATAAAAACAATGGAAGTTAAATAAAGCTATGAATTAATAAAGACATTACTTTCAAAGAACAATTATAATAAAAATAACTTATTTTAAAGTGCAGTTCTATAGATTAGTCCTTTTCATAACATTGAACAGTTGGACTTTTGAGGGGCTGATCTTAAAAAAGAGAAAGAAAATCTGTTTCACTTACATACTAGATTATAACCCCCACTGTAGATTCAGGATTGCAATGTCTAAACTGATATGATACTACTTGAAGTGTCCCATACAAATTGTAGTAATACAAGCAATTTAATTTTACAATGAAGTTGTAAATTTTTATTGTAAAGTCTTACAGGATTTTCAGAACAGGACATTTTCAAAATCCTACCAATGAAAACGTTTAGGAGAAAAGCTTTATTTCCTATTCTAAACTGTGTACACCCTATTTTTTGTTTGTGTGTGTAACAGTCCCGTGGAAAGAAGTGTTTCACTTTGAAAACAAAAAAATAATAAAAGGATCAAACATGAGATACCCATGACTTTAATATTGTCTGTCAGTTAGAAAAAAAGTTAAACCTTTTATTAACAAACATAATTGAATCTACATTTGTAAATCACTGTAAAAAGAACCTAATATAAATAGAAGTACCAGAAAGATACAGAACTTAGCATAAATAACAATGTAATCAGGAAACTCACTTAAAGTAGGCTTTATTACTCATCAGTGCAATACTGCACTGATGACTGCAATACTTCATTTCACAAGACAAGCACAATTGCCCATACTCAAAAAGATTTACATTCTTCCTTAAAGTGGCAGTAGTAGTACTCATTTCACTATCCCACTCTTCCTTTTTTCCTTCAACTCTATACACACACACAAAAACCAAAAATATCCTTTCCAATGTTTTAATCAGTGCCCATCCTTGAGTTCATAGGTAATGAGTGAAACAGATTTCATCAAGAAGGGACAGGGACTTAAAGGAAGTGTGAATGTGATACAGAAGTAGATTTTAGCTCAGCCTTGATTGCCTGAAAGAAACACCAAAAGACATGATGGCAGTTACTGGGATACCTGTTTCAGACTAACACAAGACAGACAGACGATAAATTGAGTTTTACTTTCATGGAAGTGGAGAAACTAAAAGGATTGGATCAGGTAGATGTTTGCACGTAAAGTGTAAATTTCCCAAGAGATAGTTTAGAGGATCACACAGCATACTCGCTCAAGGATTTTATGTCAATGAAGTTTCACCCATCTACTAGCAAGAGAGTGACCACTGAGACAGATCAAAGAATGCTGCTCAAGTTTAGGATGAATGCGTAGAAGATTTTTTTTTTTGTTTCTTTCAGGTTTATTGAAAATCTATTCCATTCTGAGAATATATTTTACACCAAGAGTATTGCAAGGAATTACAAATATGCACCTATGTGATCCGCTGTCTAAAGCATACAGCTGACTGTTCAGATGCTTGTGTCAATACCTTTTGGTTGGCCCTTCAGTAATGCCTTATGCAATAAGGCGAAGCTCCAACATTTTCAAAGACTGAATATATACTAGATGTGTTGTCTTCAAGAGACCTTTATGCAAGGCATGACAAACCAAGTTTGCTCATGGTTGAAACTCTATCTTCTGACAATCTTTCAACCAGATCTCTAGCAAAATTTCTGAAAGTGGTAAGCATTTTTAGAGGAGAGTTATGAGGTGAAATTCTAAATGATGGAAGATACCTGCAAAGAAAAAGACCTCTCCCCATCATGTAACACCCAGGCAAAGGTATTCTTTGTTTATTGGTATTTCCCGATTCCTAAATAACGAATCCAATAAATATTCAACTGGAATTCTGTCATCCTGGAGACACACTTACAAAGAAAGAAAAAATTCAACAAAAGACATTGAAGCAGTAACGCAAGAGGCATAAAAATGCTAACGTATATGCAAAAATAACAAAAGAACAAGGAAAGTCAAGAGATGGAATTGAAAAACTGAATTACCTAGGAACAACAGTAAAGTGTCTGCATGACAGGGGCATCACAGTTCTGGACAAAGAAAACTACTGATCAATAGCTTAGCTTAAAAAAAACAAACCAAAACAAACCCAAAGGCAAGCAAAGTAAAATCTGACAGCCAGTAACCAAGAAACTCATACAAAATTAAAGACATGAAACATCATCAACACTGAATAGTCTACCAGATACCTGGTCAGGAACAACGCTGCTTATACAGAGAAATTGGTTTGTTGAATGCACCCAAGAAAACTCCTTAGAAAACAGGTGATCATCGTTGCAAGTGGGAAAGATGGTTATTTTACACCCTGGTATGATCTGTGCCTTTAAAAAGCAAAAGATCATAGAGCACAGGGGATGCAAACCATTAGCTGGAAAACATATCAGCTTGGAATAAATTTCTGCTTATTAATCACCATCCCCAGCATCAATTATTGTAAAACTGCAAGACAAAACTCCTTCAGAACTGCCAAGTTTCTATTGCCTTTCTATTCCATTTTAGACTCTTCACACTGGTAACATCCAAGCATGAATTGCTTTTAGACACTTGAAGAAGTAGCTTGTTTTTACATTAGCAGAAAGTCATCTTTTGACCTAGCTGGAATAACAAAACATTTATTTCTTGCTCTTATAATATTTTAGTTAGTATTAGCTTTATTTTTTTTTTCCTAATAATTTCTAAATACTCCCTATGGAAGAAAAAATGCAGCAAAATTTCTCATATAATCAACTGCTACAGTTACTGCCAGTTTACTCAAAAAAGGTAATACTGGGGGAGGGGAAGTATTCCTGAGCATATAATCTGGAAGATAGGCTCCAGGGGTGCAGCTGAAGTGCTCTTGCTGCTAACGCACATTCAATCTAAAGAAGCTTAGACTAAATGTGGTCTAGCCAACTGCCATAAATGCAAATAGTGTTGCTATCGCATCTTCAGTATCGACTGTTCTATCGTGTAAGTCATTAAATCGTAATTCCTGTTGGAAGAACCTTGGGAGGCCTCTAGTAAAACTGCCTGCTCAAAACACAGTCAACCATGAGATCAAATCAGGTTGCTCTGGATTTTAGCCAGTTGGGTCTTGAATACTTCCATGGATGGAGATTGTACAACCTCTCTAGGTAGCCTGTTCCACTGCTTGCCTGTTCTCAGTCTTCCTTAAATGTAAAGATCCTCTCATTTCAATTTGTCTGTAATCTTCCATTGTCCTGCTATGTACCACTGTAAAGAGTTTGATCCTGTCTTCTCAGCAACCTCCTCAGAGGTACTGGAAAGCTGCTCTCTATCCATTCCTATTAATGCTGCTTTGCTTCCTAATGGAGAAGGAAGCTGTGGATGCATTATTACTTCTTCATATTACAAGTTACTTAGAGTATTTTGAAGTTAGAAATAATTTCCCAAAGCTCTCCAAATGATACAGAACAGAAATGAGAAAGATGTTAGATATTCAAATGAAAGAAGAGAGTTATATAGTTTCATATACTATTTTCTTTTTACACGCTATAGATTAAAAAAAAAAAAAAAAGACTTTTTGACTTTTTACGGGTAAATGCAACTTATATAAAAGTTTTAGTAATATAAAACTCCTGAGTGGTCAGAATAGGGTACACACACTTGAAATGTATTATATAAAACCTAATTACTTACATTCAATGGCTGTAAGTCTGTGTTATTACACAAGTATGCAATGAAAACATGTAGAGACCTGTAACTTTAAGTTCAGAGTGGTAAAGTTTCACTACACGTGGGAAATTTGTAATTAGTCATATAAAATTTTTAAATGAAATTTAATGTATTTTGGGGTAAGAAAAGCATTAGGTCTCTGAGCTTAGTATCACTAGCAAATATTTCTTAATTAGTATCAGCAGATGGCACCAGATAGACTTTGTATGACCTAAAATTTTTTATTTTAAGATGTTTTAATAGGAGTCATGACTATAGCTACTTAGAAAGTTTTAAATCTACATGCCTACATCTATTTAAACTTCCATTTTTCACATAGTTGATTTACAACACAAGGCAGCTGTATTTACTCCATGGAACATGTACGTACATACATACTACTTCAAACCCAGCAGAACGGTCTCCAAGGTTTTGGAGTAAAAGGTAGCTCTGATGTTCCTCTAGTTTCTCTCAGATCACTGTAGACCTCCTGATATTATTAGGATAAGAACAGGCTAAATGACACATTTGTATGATATAATCTGGTATTTTCTGCTTGTGATTTTCAAGATTACAGTCAGAATGCAAAAAAAGGCAGTAATAAAGATGATGTGTGATTATGACTAATTGCAATCGTTTATTGTAATTCAAAGCTCACATTTAGGATTCAGACTTCCTCCGTTTATGTACTGCACCACCTCGTAACTATTCAAATCCATATTCTTATTTTGTACATTAACACAATGTGTGATCGTTAGACCGCAATGCACAAAATAACAACTGATTTAACTGATAGTTCAGATGTACACATATATTTGGCAGGACAATGGACAAGGAGTTAAAAGTTCCCAAAACAGTGTTCCACAACAATATGCTATTTCTTGAAAAACAGTATTTTTTCATTAAAGAGTCTAACGAGTGATTTAATTTCTTCTCTGATACAATACCAAAAGGCAGTGGAAACCAGCAGGGAATCGCAACCTCCCTTGTACTTCATGATCCTGTTGTGTGAGTAACAGAACTAAGAGCACCTGGTTGTTTATCGGCATGTTTCCTGTATTCACTCCAGGTCTTGCCTCTTCACAGCTATCCCACCTCAACAGCCACCGAATTGTCCCAACAATATTCTTAGCTCTATCCATAAACTTGTCCGGCTCACTGTCAGATCACCAGCAAGTTAAAAAAAGTATACAGTTAACTTGATTGATCAACAATCAGAAGGAATAAGGGCCAAGTTCACTCTAGTTTTTTGTTCTTGTAAACATTCAACATTTTTCCTTCCTCTACTCAGATTGTAATTTCCATTACTCTGAGATTTTCTTAAATGCAGTTGAAAATGATCAAGAAATTCAGGAGTCAATGAAGACAGTAACACTGGCAGGCAAGCAGGCAGCACATAAAGTATGTTCTACTTCCTTAAGAAAGGAGCTGAAATCCTGATAAACATTATTTCCTGATGAACTTGTGGAAGAGGGATAGCAAGGACGTCATACAAGTTTACTGCAAAAGCTGTGACAGAGTTCTTGGTTCTTACAGAAAACCTTTCAGGTTTTGAAAGGACAAGTTACATTACTTAAAATTTTTAATAAAAAGGAACTGCAGGTATTTGATCAAGTAGTGTGTACATCTCAAAACTACGCTTTTAGAAAGTAACACTTTTTTTTGTAGTCTGAGATTATGTGTGCAAGATTACATTTTCATAGGTTTACCAGGTTATACACATACTGTCTAAGACACATAACAAGCTCATGACATCTCTGTATCTCTGAGATACAACTAAGCAAAGAATAGGAGAACATAGAGTTAAATGCAGGTATACGGTATGGTGTAAGAAAGCCATAGTCATGAATGGAAGTATTTTAGAATACAAGACAGAAACCTAGAAAAAAGAACTTCAAAAAGCTTACAGGGAAATTAACTTTGTATGGAAAACATAGCACTGAAGATACTCGACAGAGCTGCCCAGAGAATCTGGAAAGATTAAAGTCATCCTGACCATTTTAGTCCCTCTAATTTTGTGTCTCAATTCCTTAATTTCTACAGAGGCTTTTCAGGTTTCTATCTTCTCCTGGTGGATCATGTCCTGAAAACAGAACCTGATTCACAACTGTGAATGAATTTAAATGACCTTTTCTTTTTCTTTGTTTTTCTTTAAAGAGGTCACATTAATATGGCATGGAAAAAACCCAACCTTCCAAGAACATACAATGTGGATCACTAGAAACCCATAAAATCAGTAATCTGTGATCAAAATGTCTGATCAAGCTCTTACACACGGTTCTACCATGTAATGATGACCACGTGCCACATTCTAAAATATT
Organism: Phaethon lepturus; assembly: GCF_000687285.1. NCBI lineage: Eukaryota > Metazoa > Chordata > Aves > Phaethontiformes > Phaethontidae > Phaethon > Phaethon lepturus. The sequence goes on from NW_010524002.1 coordinate 79,976, forward strand.
CACAGTTGGAAAAAAAAAAAAGGACTAATATGTATTTTTTTTTAAAGCACAGCATGGTTTTTCCCTCCTAGTTGCTTCTTTGACAAAAGAAAATGGATGCGTTTTAATGTTACATAAGTGGAAAAGTATCAGAGCCTACTCCACTTACACCACCAAATGGCTAGGGAGAGATGTCATACCTAGGAAGAAAGCATCTGGTTTTCAGATGTATTGTTTGATGGAAACAATCAATGTTTCATGACAAAAAGTATTTTGGCTTTACTGAGGTGTTGGCCGAGGACAGGACCTACCAAACTGGTCTTTCACTAACAGAGAGTGAAGATAGGTTCCTAGTAGGAAGACTTTGTTACTTACAGCCTCTCAAGAGTTTACCCAACTTGGCAGTAATTCTATCATGCTCTTAAAAGAGGAATCGTCTTTGGCTGGGATTCTACAGACAAATCCTCCCCTATGAATGCCCAAAGGTTGTATGCTGTAAACAATGATACAGCATAGTTGTGTGTTTTGAGATTTTCTGAACTAGTTTCTTGATGTCAAAACAAACAAAAAAACCCCCAAACCACCCCCAAAAGCAGTCGGCTAATTAAAAAACCCAGACATATACTAACTTGTTCTAAAAGAATAGGGTAATGAGACTAAATAAACACAACTCTCAAATTTGCTCACTAGTCTTAGAAGTTGTTCATAGAGGCCCTAAATGAAACAGGGATAGTTACAATAATAAGAGACAGTATATGATCTTGAGGAGTTTGCAATCGAAACAAGTGAAACAAGTGTTACTTCCATTTTAAAGACAGCCAACCAAGAATTCTACATTTTTTTGGACAATGAAAGGGCATCTGTTTTAGTACCAGGTATAAGAACTGTTCCTTAGGTAAGCAATTACTTGAAATTTTTTTATTCCTTTTTTCCTAAGTTGATAACTGTTCTCAAAAATCTACAAAAACTCAGAAAGCAGACTTGGGATTTTCCTGGTAAAACTCTTCATCTTCTTCCTACAAAGCCAAGACAATTATTTAAATACTTCATAAATTGGTTTCACATGTCCTTCGCAGATACAAAAATTTTTTTTCCTTTTCACTTCCCATAATTTGAACAACTTAAGAGACTTTGCTGGAACCTGAACTGAAGCAATATTCTTGGAAAATTCTTCAGCAAAGTACCACTTACCCAGGAATACACAAGTCCTTCAGAGAATCACAAAAATAATCATAAAAAACTTCGGTTTTGTTTTTCAACAGTCAAAATCTTTTTAATCTAGCATTACTGATCTGGCAGATCAAAAAGCCTAAGGAAGATGCTAAAAGCCAAATGCTCTTTCTGAAAAGCTTCACAAAAGTCATTCACTCCAGTAAGGTGAGGTCATGCCAAGTTTCACTTCTCCTGTGATAAAAGTTCCTCTCAAGGAGGATCAAAAGACAGCATCTCCAGCAGAGGCATAATGCAGGCAAACTTTGAAAAACACTGTACATCAAGACCAAGAAAGGATCTGAGAAAATAGAAATTTGAAGGAATTAAAACACCTGCCTAGGAAGATGCCAGGTAGCTGGGCCCATGATGAAAAATATAGTAAGAATTTCAGAAGTGATGAGGTGGCAACTTCACTGGATATTTTATTTCAAATGGAAAATAGTCGATTTTAAAGAAAGCCAAGGAACAAAGATGGACTCAAAATGCTGTTGCACTCCATTCAAAGTTCTTTAAAGCCCTAAGAAAATGTAGCCTGAATGGACAGATGTTCTGTACAGATAAAGATTCCACTCACCCCAGGTTCAAAGGCATAGTAATCTCTTCCTGTTATAGCAAGATGAAAGGGAGAAAATTAACTTTGTATTTTTTTTCCCACCTATGTGAAGAAAGAGAATGTATCTGACTCTCTCTAGCTCTTTGCTAGAGCAAGAGAGGGTTGTCACCCTAGTCACACTCAGCTACTTTGACATTCAAGTACACCTACCAAACCCAAGAGAAACCTGTGATAGTTGAAGTTATTGAGTAGAGCTGCATTCACATTCCTTACACAGAAATTTAAGGAAGAAAATTAGTATTTTTGCTGCTGTTGACACTAGCTAAATAACTTACATGAACCAAGCTGATTTGTCAGTCACTTGTGTATTGCTGTAACTTGCTAAGTGCCAAAGAACAAGGATAGTAAAAGAATTAATGAGTTACTAAATACTATATTTTGACAAGAAGTTTCAATCTCTGACTTGGATGTATTTTTAGTAGCAGCTTTTGTGTGAGAAGATCCCAAATCCCATTTTGCTCTCACCTAAAACGGTCTTCCTGCTG